>NC_088220.1:12629025-12669025 GCF_036934945.1 Oncorhynchus masou masou | reverse complement strand
CCTTTCTTTCCCAGAAGAGAATAGAACAATTTCTTCTGTATTTCTTGATATTGAGAAACATGAGCAATGTAAAAAAGGGGAGTTTACATGCATGGAATTGTGTGTGAATTGAGTGTCCGGACCGTGGGATAAGGGGCCGTAAGCCAGCGGGATTTGTGTCTATCTAATTGAATTAGTTTGATTGCTAGTGTGATTGATGGAGTCAGATGTTGGGGGGGGGTTTCCATGCTGTTTTGTCTGGTTTATAATTCCTGCTCCATGGGACACAGACCAGTCACATACAACAAGAACCAGCAATCAATCAACTAGCTTCTGGAAAGACTCAGAGGAATTTATTGTGTGTGTGTGTGTGTGTGTGTGTGTGTGTTAGACCCATCCATCAGACAATGGAAAGCCAACCATGACATCAGATAGGGAACTACAGCTAAATGTAATCTGTCTAATGCCATGCTAAACACAGACTGCTCTGCTCTGGTCATTCTGCTCTGTGGTGTGTGTCTGTGTGTTTGTCTGTCTCTCTCTCTCTGTCGGTGTGTGTGTCTTTGTGAATTCCAAAATGAATGGAGATGTCACTGTCAGAGTCTGGCCTGCACATGTCAGGAGGGCCACTCCAAAGCAGCCGTGTGTGTGAGAGAGCCCCATGTTGTTGCCAGTCAGGGGTCTTCTGTTTCCACTTTAGGAACTCATTTTGGCGTGTTGAATCGACTGAGGAAGAATATATATAGTGTGTGTGTGTGTGTGTGTGTGTGTGTGTGTGTGTGTGTGTGTGTGTGTGTGTGTGTGTGTGTGTGTGTGCGTAGCATACCTGGTTCTCGGCATGCGAGCCAGTCTGTTTCATCTGTGACGTGTTTTGGGTCTGACCCATTTTGCTGAGATTTCCAATCTCAATCAGATCAATGATAGACAATTGCTGTTTATTTTTCATGAAAACTGTTTGTTCCTCTTCTCTTCTCTTCTCTTCTCTTCTCTTCTCTTCTCTTCTCTTCTCTTCTCTTCTCTTCTCTTCTCTTCTCTTCTCTTCTCTTCTTGTCTCTTCTCTCTCTCTCTCTCTCTCTCTCTCTCTCTCTCTCTCTCTCTCTCTCTCTCTTTCTCTCTTTCTCTCTCTTTTCTCTCTCTCTCTCTTTCTCTCTCTCCTCTCCTCTCCTTTCCTCTCATCCCTTTCCTCTCCTCTCATCCCCTCCCTCCCTCCATCTCCTATCCTCCCTCTCATCTCAGTGAGCCTTATGTTCTCTCCTTAGTTCAGGCTTGACTGCCTTTCTTTTTGTGTTGTTATTAGTTCTATTTATTGATGTGTTCTAGATTGTATCATCTCATGCATTTCAAGAATGGGGATGTCAGATCTTAGAATGTGCAATATGCTCAAGTCAAACCCCCATTTATACATATAGATGGATTTTGGAATATATTTGTTGGAGGAATAAGCATCTGCTTAGTGGTTCTGTTGAGTGGCAACAAAATGTGAAAACGGGGATGCTGTCTTCCCTATCAAATACAACTGATATAATGTCTTCCCTATTGAATACAACTGGCATAGTTGGATTCAGTTGTAATAGGGAATGCCAGTTGTATTCAATAGGGAAGACACTATGCCAGTTGTATTCAATAGGGAAGACACTATGCAGTTGTATTCAATGGGGAAGACACTATGCCAGTTGTATTCAATAGGGAAGACACTGTGCCAGATGTATTCAATAGGGAAGACACCGTGCCAGTTGTATTCAATAGGGAAGACACTATGCCAGTTGTATTCAATAGGGAAGACACTGTGCCAGTTGTATTCAATAGGGAAGGCACTGTGCCAGTTGTATTCAATAGGGAAGACATAGCAGTTGTATTCAATAGGGAAGACACTATGCCAGTTGTATTCAATAGGGAAGACATTATATCAGTTGTATTCAATAGGGAAGACACTATGCCAGTTGTATTCAATAGGGAAGACACTGTGCCAGTTGTATTCAATAGGGAAGACACTGTGCCAGTTGTATTCAATAGGGAAGGCACTGTGCCAGTTGTATTCAATAGGGAAGACACCGTGCCAGTTGTATTCAATAGGGAAGACACTATGCCAGTTGTATTCAATAGGGAAGACACTGTGCCAGTTGTATTCAATAGGGAAGACACTGTGCCAGTTGTATTCAATAGGGAAGAATAGCAGGTATTCAATAGGGAAGACACTGTAGGGAAGACATTATATCAGTTGTATTCAATAGGGAAGACATTATATCAGTTGTATTCAATAGGGAAGACACTATGCCAGTTGTATTCAATAGGGAAGACACTGTGCCAGTTGTATTCAATAGGGAAGGCACTGTGCCAGTTGTATTCAATAGGGAAGACACTGTGCCAGTTGTATTCAATAGGGAAGACACTATGCCAGTTGTATTCAATAGGGAAGACATTATATCAGTTGTATTCAATAGGGAAGTCACTATGCCAGTTGTATTCAATGGGGAAGGCACTGTGCCAGTTGTATTCAATAGGGAAGACACTATGCCAGTTGTATTCAATAGGGTATTCAATAGGGAAGGCACTGTGCCAGTTGTATTCAATAGGGAAGACACTATGCCAGTTGTATTCAATAGGGAAGACACTGTGCCAGTTGTAATTCAATAGGGAAGACACTATGCCAGTTGTATTCAATGGGGAAGGCACTGTGCCAGTTGTATTCAATAGGGTAGACACTATGCCAGTTGTATTCAATATGGAAGACACTGTGCCAGTTGTATTCAATAGGGAAGACACTATGCCAGTTGTATTGAATAGGGAAGGCACTGTGCCAGATGTCTCTGTCCTGCCGATGCACAGAAAACCCAGCCAGCTCTGCATTATCTGTGTCGTCGTTCAACCACGACTCTGTGAAACATAAGAGATATTACTATTTTTAATGTCCCGTTGGTAGGATAGTTTTGATCGTAGATTATCCAGTTTATTCTCCAGTGATTGCATGATGGCCAATAGAACAGTGGTGGTTTACCTACTCGCCAACAGATTCTCACAAGGCAGCCCGACGTCCGCCCCCTGTATCTCCGTCTTTTCTGCATGTGAATGACGGGGATTTGGGCCTGGTCTCAGGAAAGCAGTATATCCTTCGCGTCGGACTTTGTCAAGTTCGAGGTGAGTAATCGCTGTTCTGATGTCCAGAAGCTCTTTTCGGTTACAAGAGACGGTAGCATCAACATTATGTTCAAAATAAGTTATAAACAACGTGATAAACAAACAAAGTAGCACAGTTGGTTAGGAGCCCGTAAAGCAGCAGAAATCACCTCTGGTGCTATTATTATTGGAATTCAGTCTAGGTCTGCAACCGTTGGAGGTCTGTAAAGTTGGAGGTCTGCAACCGTTGGAGGTCTGTAAAGTTGGAGGTCTGTAAAGTTGGAGGTCTGCAACCGTTGGAGGTCTGTAAAGTTGGAGGTCTGCAACCGTTGGAGGTCTGTAAAGTTGGAGGTCTGCAACCGTTGGAGGTCTGCAACCGTTGGAGGTCTGTAAAGTTGGAGGTCTGCAACCGTTGGAGGTCTGTAAAGTTGGAGGTCTGCAACCGTTGGAGGTCTGTAAAGTTGGAGGTCTGCAACCGTTGGAAGTCTGCAACCGTTGGAGGTCTGCAACCGTTGGAGGTCTGCAACCGTTGGAGGTCTGTAATGTTGGAGGTCTGTAAAGTTGGAGGTCTGTAACGTTGGAGGTCTGCAACGTTGGAGGTCTGTAATGCTGGAGGTCTGTAATGTTGGAGGTCTGTAATGTTGGAGGTCTGTAAAGTTGGAGGTCTGTAACGTTGGAGGTCTGCAACGTTGGAGGTCTGTAATGCTGGAGGTCTGTAATGTTGGAGGTCTGTAATGTTGGAGGTCTGTGACGTTGGAGGTCTGTAAAGTTGGAGGTCTGTAATGTTGGAGGTCTGCAACCGTTGGAGGTCTGCAACCGTTGGCGGTCTGCAACCGTTGGAGGTCTGCAACCGTTGGAGGTCTGTAAAGTTGGAGGTCTGTAATGTTGGAGGTCTGTAGCCGTTGGAGGTCTGTAACGTTGGAGGTCTGTAGCTGTTGGAGGTCTGTAACGTTGGAGGTCTGTAGCGTTGGAGGTCTGTAGCCATTGGAGGTCTGTAACCGTTGGAGGTCTGTAACGTTGGAGGTCTGTAACGTTGGAGGTCTGTAGCCGTTGGAGGTCTGTAATGTTGGAGGTCTGTAACCGTTGGAGGTCTGTAGCCATTGGAGGTCTGTAACGTTGGAGGTCTGTAGCCGTTGGAGGTCTTTAACGTTGGAGGTCTGTAACCGTTGGAGGTCTGTAGACGTTGGAGGTCTGTAATGTTGGAGGTCTGTAGACGTTGGAGGTCTGTGACGTTGGAGGTCTGTAGACGTTGGAGGTCTGTAAAGTTGGAGGTCTGCAACCGTTGGAGGTCTGTAGCCATTGGAGGTCTGTAACGTTGGAGGTCTGTAGCCGTTGGAGGTCTTTAACGTTGGAGGTCTGTAACCGTTGGAGGTCTGTAGCCGTTGGAGGTCTGTAGACGTTGGAGGTCTGTGACGTTGGAGGTCTGTAGACGTTGGAGGTCTGTAAAGTTGGAGGTCTGCAACCGTTGGAGGTCTGAACCGTTGGAGGTCTGTAAAGTTGGAGGTCTGTAATGTTGGAGATCTGTAATGTTGGAGGTCTGCAACCGTTGGAGGTCTGCAACCGTTGGAGGTCTGCAACCGTTGGAGGTCTGTAAAGTTGGAGGTCTGTAATGTTGGAGTCTGTAGCCGTTGGAGGTCTGCAACCGTTGGAGGTCTGCAACCGTTGGAGGTCTGCAACCGTTGGAGGTCTGAGGTCTGTAGCCGTTGGAGGTCTGTGGCGTTGGAGGTCTGTAGCGTTGGAGGTCTGTAGCCGTTGGAGGTCTGTAGCCGTTGGAGGTCTGTAACGTTGGAGGTCTGTAACGTTGGAGGTCTGTAGCTTTGGAGGTCTGTAACCGTTGGAGGTCTGTAACCGTTGGAGGTCTGTAACCGTTGGAGGTCTGTAGCATTGGAGGTCTGTAACCGTTGGAGGTCTGTAACCGTTGGAGGTCTGTAACGTTGGAGGTCTGTAGCGTTGGAGGTCTGTAACCGTTGGAGGTCTGTAACGTTGGAGGTCTGTAGCGTTGGAGGTCTGTAACCGTTGGAGGTCTGTAGCGTTGGAGGTCTGTAGCGTTGGAGGTCTGTAGACGTTGGAGGTCTGTAGCGTTGGAGGTCTGTAGACGTTGGAGGTCTGTAGCGTTGGAGGTCTGTAGCGTTGGAGGTCTGTAGCGTTGGAGGTCTGTAGCCGTTGGAGGTCTGTAACGTTGGAGGTCTGTAACGTTGGAGGTCTGTAGCTTTGGAGGTCTGTAACCGTTGGAGGTCTGTAGCGTTGGAGGTCTGTAACCGTTGGAGGTCTGTAGCGTTGGAGGTCTGTAACCGTTGGAGGTCTGTAACGTTGGAGGTCTGTAGCGTTGGAGGTCTGTAGCCGTTGGAGGTCTGTAACCGTTGGAGGTCTGTAGCGTTGGAGGTCTGTAGCGTTGGAAGTCTGTAGCGTTGGAGGTCTGTAGACGTTGGAGGTCTGTAGCGTTGGAGGTCTGTAGACGTTGGAGGTCTGTAGCGTTGGAGGTCTGTAGCGTTGGAGGTCTGTAGCGTTGGAGGTCTGTAGCGTTGGAGGTCTGTAGCCGTTGGAGGTCTGTGGACATTGCTTGAAAGCAGTCTCCTGTCAGTAGACTTCTTCTCTCAGCATTAGATATACATCCTGTGATGAGGCTTTGAAGACTAGAGGCTCTGGCAGTGGGCTTGGGAGGGGACTGTGAGTGTGTGTCTGTGTGTGTGTGTGTTTATCAGGGTATCTGTGCACTCCCAGTGCAGACTGCAGAAGCCATTCAATGCTGGTCAAGTGCTCTGAATAATGCGGCTCCACCCAGAAGCACAGTGCGTGACAAAGGCACAGCTGCTCTCACTCACACACACACACACACACACACACACACACACACACACACACACACACACACACACACACACACACACACACACACACACACACACACACACACACACACACACACACACACACACACATGGAGAGACATGATGAGACACTGAGTACTACATAGAGAGACATGTGTGTGAGACTACTACACACACACACACACCACACACCACTCACACATTGGGGAAGGTTGGTTGGAGATCGCATTCTGGCTGAAGAGGCTTGTGGGGATTAAGTTTAGTGTGTGTGTGTGTGTGTGTGTGTGTGTGTGTGTGTGCAGATGGTGGTCAGATAACTGTTGTAATGGAGCCCCTCCAGTCGCTAATGAGACACTGAGACTGCTACATAGAGAGACACTGAGACTACTACATGGAGAGACACGATGAGACACTGAGACTACTATATAGAGACATCATGAGACACTGAGACTACTACATAGAGAGACACTGAGACTACTACATAGAGAGACATGATGAGACACTGAGACTACTACATGGAGAGACACGATGAGACACTGAGACTACTATATAGAGACATCATGAGACACTGAGACTACTACATAGAGAGACACTGAGACTACTACATAGAGAGACATGATGAGACACTGAGACTACTCCATGGAGACATCATGAGACACTGAGACTACTACATAGAGAGACATCATTAGACACTGAGACTACTACATAGAGACAACATGAGACACTGAGACTACTACATGGAGAGACATAATGAGACACTGAGACTACTACATGGAGAGACATGATGAGACACTGAGACTACTACATAGAGAGACATGATGAGACACTGAGACTACTACATGGAGAGAAATCATGAGACACTGAGACTACTACATGGAGAGACATAATGAGACACTGAGACTACTACATGGAGAGACATGATGAGACACTGAGACTACTACATAGAGAGACATGATGAGACACTGAGACTACTACATGGAGAGAAATCATGAGACACTGAGACTACTACATGGAGAGACATGATGAGACACTGAGACTACTACATGGAGAGACATGATGAGACACTGAGACTACTACATAGAGAGACATCGTGAGACACTGAGACTACTAAATGGAGAGACATGATGAGACACTGGGACTACTACATAGAGAGACATGATGAGACACTGAGACTAATACATGGAGACATCGTGAGACACTGAGACTACTACATAGAGATACATGATGAGACACTGAGACTACTACATGGAGAGACATGATGAGACACTGAGACTACTACATAGAGAGACATCATGAGACACTGAGACTACTACATGGAGAGACATCATGAGACACTGAGACTACTACATGGAGAGACACGATGAGACACTGAGACTACTACATAGAGACATCATGAGACACTGAGACTACTACATAGAGAGACATCATGAGACACTGAGACTACTACACATAGATACATGATGAGACACTGAGACTACTACATGGAGAGACATGATGAGACACTGAGACTACTACATGGAGAGACACGATGAGACACTGAGACTACTACATAGAGACATCATGAGACACTGAGACTACTACATGGAGAGACATCATGAGACACTGAGACTACTACATGGAGAGACATGATGAGACACTGAGACTACTACATAGAGAGACATGATGAGACACTGAGACTACTACATGGAGAGACATGATGAGACACTGAGACTACTACATAGAGAGACATGATGAGACACTGAGACTACTACATAGAGAGACATGATGAGACACTGAGACTACTACATAGAGACATCATGAGACACTGAGACTACTACATGGAGAGACATCATGAGACACTGAGACTACTACATAGAGAGACATCATGAGACACTGAGACTACTACATGGAGAGACACGATGAGACACTGAGACTACTACATAGAGACATCATGAGACACTGAGACTACTACATGGAGAGACACTGAGACTACTACATGGAGTGACATCATGAGACACTGAGACTACTACATAGAGACATGATGAGACACTGAGACTACTACATGGAGAGACACGATGAGACACTGAGACTACTACATAGAGACATCATTAGACACTGAGACTACTACATGGAGAGACACGATAAGACACTGAGACTACTACATAGAGACATCATGAGACACTGAGACTACTACATGGAGAGACATCATGAGACACTGAGACTACTACATGGAGAGACATCATGAGACACTAAGACTACTACATAGAGAGACATGATGAGACACTGAGACTAATACATAGAGAGACATGATGAGACACTGAGACTACTACATAGAGAGACATGATGAGACACTGAGACTACTACATAGAGATACATGATGAGACACTGAGACTACTACATAGAGAGACATGATGAGACACTGAGACTAATACATGGAGACATCATGAGACACTGAGACTACTACATAGAGAGACATCATGAGACACAGACTACTACATAGAGACATCATTAGACACTGAGACTACTACATAGAGAGACACTGAGACTAATACATGGAGACATCATGTGACTTACTGAGACTACTACATGGAGATACATGATGAGACACTGAGACTAATACATGGAGACATCATGTGACTTACTGAGACTACTACATAGAGATACATGATGAGACACTGAGACTACTACATAGAGATACATGATGAGACACTGAGACTACTACATGGAGAGACATGATGAGACACTGAGACTACTACATAGAGAGACATGATGAGACACTGAGACTAATACATAGAGAGACATGATGAGACACTGAGACTACTACATAGAGAGACATGATGAGACACTGAGACTAATACATGGAGACATCATGAGACACTGAGACTACTACATAGAGAGACATCATGAGACACAGACTACTACATAGAGACATCATTAGACACTGAGACTACTACATAGAGAGACATCATGAGACACTGAGACTACTACATAGAGAGACATCATGAGACACTGAGACTACTACATAGAGACATCATGAGACACTGAGACTACTACATAGAGAGACATCATGAGACACTGAGACTACTACATAGAGAGACATCATGAGACACTGAGACTACTACATAGAGACATCATTAGACACTGAGACTACTACATAGAGAGACATGATGAGACACTGAGACTACTACATAGAGAGACATCATGAGACACTGAGACTACTACATAGAGACATGATGAGACACTGAGACTACTACATAGAGAGACATGATGAGACACTGAGACTACTACATAGAGAGACATCCTGAGACACTGAGACTACTACATAGAGAGACATCATGAGACACTGAGACTACTACATAGAGAGACATCATGAGACACTGAGACTACTACATGGAGAGACATCATGAGACACTGAGACTACTACATAGAGATACATGATGAGACACTGAGACTACTACATGGAGAGACATGATGAGACACTGAGACTACTACATAGAGAGACATGATGAGACACTGAGACTACTACATAGAGAGACATGATGAGACACTGAGACTACTACATAGAGACATCATGAGACACTGAGACTACTACATGGAGAGACATCATGAGACACTGAGACTACTACATAGAGAGACATCGTGAGACACTGAGACTACTAAATGGAGAGACATGATGAGACACTGAGACTACTACATAGAGAGACATGATGAGACACTGAGACTACTACATAGAGACATCATGAGACACTGAGACTACTACATAGAGAGACATCATGAGACACTGAGACTACTACATAGAGACATCATTAGACACTGAGACTACTACATAGAGAGACATCATGAGACACTGAGACTACTACATAGAGACATCATTAGACACTGAGACTACTACATGGAGAGACATCATGAGACACTGAGACTACTACATAGAGAGACATCATGAGACACTGAGACTACTACATAGAGAGACATCATTAGACACTGAGACTACTACATGGAGAGACATCATGAGACACTGAGACTACTACATAGAGATACTTCATTCCCAATACAGTCTGACAGAGTTCTCTGGCTAAAATGAAACAAGGGGGAGGGACAACTGCCAGCATTGAGATGCAGTCATTTTACATATGGAGTGACATAGCCTCTGTCAGAACCCACATTCACATCGGAATCACCTCTGAATAGACTAACTGTGACATCATAGCAGGTGTGTGTGTGTTCACACCAGAGGCAGAGACTTTGGGAAAGCCTATCAGTTAGTGATGAATCATCAGAAGGATTTGAAAGTCAAACGTACAGTTTCATATTAGGCACATATTATTATTTTCTCTGTAAGCCAAACAAATAAATGTTTTCATCTTTCAGATGATTGATTCAGCAAATAGACCAGGGATCACTGAGAGAGAGCGAGCAGATTGGGCCACAATGGTTTCAAATAGACCAGGGATCCCTGAGAGAGAGAGAGAGAGAGAGAGAGAGAGAGAGAGAGAGAGAGAGAGAGAGAGAGAGCAGATTGGACCACAACGATTTCAAATAGATCAGGGATCCCTGAGAGAGAGAGAGAGAGAGCAGATTGGAGCACAACGGTTTCAAATAGACCAGGGATTCCTGACAGAGAGCAGATTGGATCACAACGGTTTCAAATAGACCAGGGATCCCTGAGAGAGAGAGAGAGAGCAGATTGGACCACAACAGTTTCAAATAGACAAGGGATCCCTGACAGAGAGCAGATTGGACCACAACGGTTTCAAATAGACCAGGGATCCCTGAGAGAGAGAGAGAGCAGATTGGACCACAACGGTTTCAAATAGATCAGGGATCCCTGAGAGAGAGAGAGAGAGCAGATTGGACCACAACGGGTTGGCCCCATTTATGTCAGAAGTGTTTATGCAGTCGTGATCACATCCTCCATAAATGCATAAGACGACAGCGTCAGTAGAAACAGACAGATGGACCAGCCTTTCTTCCCACGCTATACATTGAATTAACATCACATCTACAATGGGGAGAACTGTAAATTCATTACATAAAAATCATACAATGTGATTTTCTGGATTTTTGTTTTAGATTCCGTCTCTCACAGTTGAAGTGTACCTATGATAAAAATGACAGACCTCTACATGCTTTGTATGTAGGAAAACCTGCAAAATCGGCAGTGTATCAAATACTTGTTCTCCCCACTGTGCATTTCAGCTGTTATAAACTCAGGAAAATAAGAAAAGGCCTCTTACTGTCAACTGCGTTTATTTTCAGCAAACTTAACGTGTAAATATTTTTATGAACATAACAAGATTCAACAACTGAGACATAAACTAAACAAGTTCCACAGACATGTGACTAACAGAAATTGAATAATGTGTCCCTGAACAAAGGGGGGGTCAAAATAAAAAGTAACAGTCAGTATCTGGTGTGGCCACCAGCTGCATTAAGTGCTGCAGTGCATCTCCTCCTCATGGACTGCACCAGATTTGCTAGTTCTTGCAGTGAGATGTTACCCCACTCTTCCACCAAGGCACCTGCAAGTTCCCAGACATTTCTGGGGGGAATGGCCCTAGCCCACACCCTCCTATCCAACAGGTCCCAGACGTGCTCAATGGGATTGAGATCCGTGCACTTCGCTGTCCATGGCAGAACACTGACATTCCTGTCTTGCAGGAAATCACGCACAGAATGAGCAGTATGGCTGGTGGCATTATCATGCTGGAGGGTCCTGTCAGGATGAGCCTGCAGGAAGGGAACCACATGAGGGAGGAGGATGTCTTCCCTGTAACACACAGCGTTGAGATTGCCTGCAATGACAACAAGCTCAGTCCGATGATGCTGTGACATACCGCACCAGAACATGACGGACCCTCCACCTCCAAATCGATCCCGCTCCAGAGTACAGGCCTCGGTGTAACGCTCATTCCTTCAACGACAAACGCATTCCGACCATCACCCCTGGTGAGACAAAACCGCGACTCGTCAGTGAAGATCACTTTTTGCCAGTCCTGTCTGGTCCAGCGACCATAGGCAGCGTTGTTGTCGGTGATGTCTGGCGAGGAACTGCCTTACAACAGGCCTATAAGCCTTCAGTCTAGCCTCTCTCAGCCTATTGCGGACAGTCTGAGCACTGATGGAGGGATTGTGCGTTCCTGGTGTAACTCAGGCAGTTGTTGTTGCCATCCTGTACCTGTCACGCAGGTGTGATGTTCGGATGTACCGATTCTGTGCAGGTGTTGTTACACGTGGTCTGCTACCGCGAGGACGATCAGCTGTCCGTCCTGTCTCCCTGTAGCGCTGTCTTAGGCATCTCGCAGTACGGACATTGCGATTTATTGCGCTGGCCACATCTGCAGTCCTCATGCCTCCTTGCAGCATGCCTAAGGCACGTTCACACAGATGAGCATGGATCCTGGGTATCTTTCTTTTGATGTTTTTCAGAGTCAGTAGAAAGGCCTCTTTTGTGTCCTAAGTTTTAATAGCTCTGACCTTAATTGCCTACCGTCTGTAAGCTGTGAGTGTCTCAACGACCATTCCACAGGTGCATGTTCATTAATTGTTTATGGTTCATTGAACAAGCATGGGAAACAGTGTTTAAACCCTTTACGATGAAGATCTGTGAAGTTATTTAGATTTTTATGAATTATCTTTGAAAGACAGGGTCCTGAAGAAGGGACGTTTCTTTTTTTGCTGAGTTTCCATTTCACAGCTTAGAAATGCTGTCACGGTTTGTGTCATTAGTGACCCTTGACCTAGAGAAGATACACTCCATGACTAAAGTATGTGGACACCTGCTTGTAGAACATCTCATTCTACAATCATGGGCAATAAAATGGAGTTGGTCCACACTTTGGTGCTAAGACTCCACTTTTCTGGGAAGGCTTTCCACTAGATGTTGGAACATTGCTGCTATAACAGACTCCACTCTTCTGGGAAGGTTTTCCACTAGATGTTGGAACATTGCTGCTATAACAGACTCCACTCTTCTGGGAAGGCTTTCCACTAGATGTTGGAACATTGCTGCTATAACAGACTCCACTCTTCTGGGAAGGATTTCCACTAGATGTTGGAACATTGCTGCTAAGACTCCACTCTTCTGGGAAGGCTTTCCACTAGATGTTGGAACATTGCTGCGGGGTCTTGCTTCCATTCAACCACAAGAGCATTAGTGAGGTCGGCCACTGATGTTGGGTGATTATCCTGACTCGGTCAGCATTAAAATCAATTCAAATTTTATTGGTCACATACACATGGTAACTAGATGTTATTGTGAGTATAGCAAAATGCTTGTACGTTTCTTGAGGACTAAAAGTGAGGCAGCCCTCTCTGCCGGTGTTTGCTGTAGAGTTGATTTCCCTTCATGAAAATCAACACCAGACCATTATTCCTCCTCCACCAACTTTACAGGTGGCACTATGCATTCGTGCAGGTAGCGTTCTCCTGTCATCCGCCAAACCTGGATTCGTCCGTCGAACTGCTAGATGGTGAAGCGTGATTCATCACTAATTTGAAGGGTTTTCTACATGCTTTTGTATATATAGTGTAGTCCATTTCATGGCTGTTACATCCCCAGAGCCACAATGTATGTCACAATCACATGATCAGGGAGAGTAATTCACTGAAGGGGACTCTAAATCACATGATCAGAGAGTAATTCACTAATTGGGAATCTAAATCACATGATCAAAGGGTAATTCACTCATTGGGAATCTAAATCACGTGATTCAGAGAGAGTAATTCACTGAAGGGGAATCTAAATCACATGATTCAGAGAGAGTAATTCACTGATTGGGAATCTAAATCACGTGATCAGAGAGAGTAATTCACTGAAGGGGAATCTAAATCACATGATCAGAGAGAGTAATTCACTGAAGGGGAATCTAAATCACATGATCAGAGAGAGTAATTCACTGAAGGGGAATCTAAATCACATGATCAGAGAGAGTAATTCACTGAAGGGGAATCTAAATCACATGATCAGAGAGTAATTCACTGATGGGGAATCTAAATCACATGATCAGAGAGTAATTCACTGAAGGGGACTCTAAATCACATGATCAGAGAGTAATTCACTGAAGGGGAATCTAAATCACATGATCAGAGAGTAATTCACTGAAGGGGAATCTAAATCACATGATCAGAGAGAGTAATTCACTGAAGGGGAATCTAAATCACATGATCAGAGAGTAATTCACTGAAGGGGAATCTAAATCACATGATCAGAGAGAGTAATTCACTGAAGGGGAATCTAAATCACATGATCAGAGAGTAATTCACTGAAGGGGACTCTAAATCACATGATCAGAGAGTAATTCACTGAAGGGGAATCTAAATCACATGATCAGAGAGTAATTCACTGAAGGGGAATCTAAATCACATGATCAGAGAGAGTAATTCACTGAAGGGGAATCTAAATCACATGATCAGAGAGTAATTCACTGAAGGGGACTCTAAATCACATGATCAGAGAGAGTAATTCACTGAAGGGGAATCTAAATCACGTGATTCAGAGAGAGTAATTCACTGAAGGGGAATCTAAATCACGTGATTCAGAGAGAGTAATTCACTGAAGGGGAATCTAAATCACGTGATTCAGAGAGAGTAATTCACTGAAGGGGAATCTAAATCACGTGATTCAGAGAGAGTAATTCACTGAAGGGGAATCTAAATCACGTGATTCAGAGAGAGTAATTCACTGAAGGGGAATCTAAATCACATGATCAGAGAGTAATTCACTGAAGGGGAATCTAAATCACATGATCAGAGAGTAATTCACTGATGGGTAATCTAAATCACGTGATTCAGAGAGTAATTCACTGAAGGGGAAAGCTGTCATCAAGGCAAAGGGTAGCTACTTGGAAGAATCTCAAATATAAAATATATTTTGATTTGTTTAACACTTTTTTTGGTTACTACATGATTCCATATGTGACCCGTTTCAGAAAACTTGGCTTATGTCGTGGGTCACTACTTCACAGGAGAGCCGTTTGAATGTAAATGTAAAGTAAATATCTAAATGCGTTTTTTGGGGCAGAAATGCCCTCAAGAACATGTGAACTTTCATGTGCCTTAATAACAAACTTGTATGCCATCTGTAAATATGAATGCAATTGTTAAATTACGAGCCTAGTTGGTTTAGCCACTGAAAAAGGGAGCAACCTTCCCGCTAGCCATGATTGGCTGTGATAATGAGTGGGCTGTACATGCTGAAAGATGAGTTTGGATTGGTCTGCCACATAGACCACTTATGTCTATTTGAGCTGGTCAGCAGCTTTAAAAAAAAGTATTGTGTAGTAAAACTGCATACGTGTTGCTCTCCACTTTCTGGAGGACCGAGTTTTGAAATCAGTGGAATTAGAGCATGGAAGCTAAGGAGATGGAGAAAACACCTGTTTCCAGATTACATCGTCAAACTAAGGGCAACCATGCAGCCAATAGTAGACACAGCCATCCATTATGTATACGGGTAAGATAGTCTAGCTAGCTATATTTTCAGATATTGGTTTAATTTCAAGTTAAAGTGTACTGGCTGGCTCGCTAGCTAACGTATGTATGATCTTATTATCCGTATCGCAGAGCCATTTGCTTGGCTAGCTATAGCCTCATATTAGCTAGCTAACATTGAACCTGGTTGGTTAAAGAGAAGGGTGTGGCTAAAGCTTAAGAGGGTGTGAACAATGCTGAATGGGCATAGACAATGAAGAGCTCTCCAGTAGTAGTACCAAAACATTCAAAGGCCATTTTCTCAAAAGTGGGTTTCAAGTTGATCAACTTTCAAAGCAGAATTACTTTCCCATTGCTCCTCAACTGTTGTGTATGATATACCATTGTAGTGTATGATATACCATTGTAGTGTATGATATACCATTGTAGTGTATGATATACCAAAAGTCTCTACTTTTATCCAATGTAAAAAACACAACTTCAAATTTTGCTACATAATACCGGTTTGAGCCGGTCGGCCACATATGTGTTCTTTCATAGTTTGTGTTCACCATTACTCTACAATGTAGAAAACAGTACTACTGAAGACAAACCTTGTAAGGAGTAGGTGTTTCCAAACCTTGTGTGTGTGTGTGTGTGTGTGTGTTAGGTGTTTCCAAACCTTTGTGTGTGTGTGTGTGTGTGTGTGTGTGTGTGTGTGTGTGTGTGTGTGTGTGTGTGTGTGTGTGTGTGTGTGTGTGTGTGTGTGTGTGTGTACACACAAAGTAAGAGAGTAAGAGAGACAGAGAGAGGGGAGAGACAGAAAGGAGACAGAGAGAGAGAGACAGGGTGAGAAGGGAGAAGGGAAAGAGACAGAGAGGGTAGATAAAGAGAGAGAGAGAAATAGAGGGTAGATAAAAGGAGAGATTAGACCAGTGTTGTAGTGTTTATTAGGCCAATCGAAGTGTTCCAGACAGAGATGGTCTGCGTCACAAATCACACCCAATAGTGCACTCCTTTTGACCAGAGTCCATGGGGCTACATAGGGTGCCATTTGGGATGTAGTTATGGGCTGCTGTGTAATCTCAATTCTCCACACATACTCCCTTTACCACTCCTCACTCACTCACTCACTCACTCACTCACTCACTCACTCACTCACTCACTCACTCACTCACTCACTCACTCACTCACTCACTCCCTCTATCTCGTCTCCCTCTCTCTATCTCTCTCTCCCTCGCTCTATCTCTCTCCCTCGCTCTATCTCTCTCCCTCGCACTATCTCTCTCCCTCGCTCTAGCTCTCGCTCCCTCTCTCTATCTCTCTCTCCCTCGCTCTATCTCTCTCCCTCGCTCTATCTCTCTCCCTCCCTCTATCTCTCTCCCTCTCTATATATCTCTCTCCCTCGCTCTATCTCTCTCTCCCTCTCTCTATCTCTCTATCTCTCTCCTTCGCTCTATCTCTCTCCCTCTCTCTATATCTCTCTCCCTCGCTCTATCTCTCTCTCCCTCTCTCTATCTCTCTCCTTCACTCTATCTCTCTCTCCCTCTCTCTATCTCTCTCCCTCGCTCTATCTCTCTCCCTCGCTCTATCTCTCTCCCTCGCTCTATCTCTCCCTCTCTCTATCTCTCTCCCCTCGCTCTCTCTCTCCCTCTCTCTATCTCTCTCGCCCTCTCTCTATCTCTCTCTCCCTCGCTCTATCTCTCTCCCTCGCTCTATCTCCTCTCAATTCAATTACATTTCAATTCAAGGGGCTTTATTGGCATGGGAAACATATGTTAACGTTGCCAAAGCAAGAGAAGTAGATAATATACAAAAGTGAAATAAACAATAAAAATGAACAGTAAACATTACACTTACAGAAGTTCCAAAGGAATAAAGTCATTATGTCATATTATGTATATATACAGTGTTGTAACGATGTACAAATGATTAAAGTACAAAAGGGAAAATAAATAAGCATAAATATGGATTGTATTTACAATGGTGTTTGTTCTTCTCGCTCTCTCACTCTCTCTCTCCTTTCTCTCTCTGTATCTCCCTCCCTCTCCCTCCCTCTCTCCCTCTCTCTCTCTCCTTTCTCTCTTTTTCTCCCTCCCTCCCTCCCTCCCTCCCTCCCTCCCTCCCTCCCTCCCTCCCTCCCTCCCTCCCTCCCTCCCCTCCCTCCCTCCCCTCCCTCCCTCCCTCCCTCCCTTTTCTCTCTCTCTCTCTCTCTCTCTCTCTCTCTCTCTCTCTCCCTCTCCCACTCATCCATCTCTCCAGTCATCAATCTTGTGCAGAAATCCTTCAGCTCTGACAAGCTGTTCGGAACCTCTCAGTGAAGACAAAGTAAAAGATAACAGCAGCAAAGTTGCTAACACCACTATTTGTATGTCAGACATTATCTATTTCAATTGTTTAGGCAATTTTAACATATGTTTCCCATGCCAATACAGCCCTTAAATTGAATTGAGAGAAACACAGAGACCTAGATCTAGAGAGAGACACCGAAACAGAGAGCTGGAGAGAGAGACACCGAAACAGAGAGCTGGAGAGAGAGACACCGAAACAGAGAGCTGGAGAGAGAGACACCGAGACAGAGAGCTGGAGAGAGAGACACCGAAACAGAGAGCTGGAGAGAGAAACACAGAAACCGAGATCTAGAGAGAGACACTGAAACAGAGAGCTTGAGAGAGAGACACCGAAACAGAGAGCTGGAGAGAGAGACACCGAAACAGAGAGCTGGAGAGAGAGACACAGAAACAGAGAGCTGGAGAGAGAGACACCGAAACAGAGAGCTGGAGAGAGAGTCACCGAGACAGACAGCTGGAGAGAGAGACACCGAGACAGACAGCTGGAGAGAGAGACACCGAGACAGACAGCTGGAGAGAGAGACACCGAGACTGACAGCTGGAGAGAGAGACACCGAGACAGACAGCTGGAGAGAGAGACACCGAGACAGAGAGAGAGAGAGAGAGAGACACCGAGACTGAGAGAGAGAGACACCGAGACTGAGAGCTGGAGAGAGAGACACCGAGACTGAGAGAGAGAGAGAGACACCGAGACAGACAGCTGGAGAGAGACACCGAGACAGACAGCTGGAGAGAGAGACACCGAGACAGACAGCTGGAGAGAGAGACGCCGAGACAGAGAGAGAGAGAGAGAGACACCGAGACTGAGAGAGAGAGACACCGAGACTGAGAGCTGGAGAGAGAGACACCGAGACTGAGAGAGAGAGAGAGAGACACCGAGACACACAGCTGGAGAGAGAGACACCGAGACAGAGAGATAGAGGAAATAGAGACACAAATTAAAATGTCATGTACCTTTTCCCATAACACAGATTTGCCATTGATTTCATGGCATCTGAAATTGTTTGGGGATGAATTATTGGTTGTAAAATGAGATTTTTTCAGAGGCCTGAACTCGTTATGGTGGTGAGATTGTGAATAGGAACCTTTTAAACATCATTTAATAATGTGTTATTCTGAGGCTGAATGGAAGATGGGTTGACAGAGACAGACAGAATGACTATGGGTTGGTACAGACAGAGACAGACAGAATGACTATGGGTTGGTACAGACAGAGACAGACAGAATGACTATGGGTTGGTACAGACAGAGACAGACAACATGACTATGGGTTGGTACAGACAGAGACAGACAGAATGACTGTGGGTTGGTACAGACAGAGACAGACAGAATGACTATGGGTTGGTACAGACAGAGACAGACAACATGACTATGGGTTGGTACAGACAGAGACAGACAACATGACTATGGGTTGGTACAGACAGAGACAGACAACATGACTATGGGTTGGTACAGACAGAGACAGACAACATGACTATGGGTTGGTACAGACAGAGACAGACAACATGACTATGGGTTGGTACAGACAGAGACAGACAACATGACTATGGGTTGGTACAGACAGAGACAGACAGAATGACTATGGGTTGGTACAGACAGAGACAGACAGAATGACTATGGGTTGGTACAGACAGAGACAGACAGAATGACTATGGGTTGGTACAGACAGAGACAGACAGAATGACTATGGGTTGGTACAGACAGAGACAGACAGAATGACTATGGGTTGGTACAGACAGAGACAGACAGAATGACTATGGGTTGGTACAGACAGAGACAGACAGACATGACTATGGGTTGGTACAGACAGAGACAGACAACATGACTATGGGTTGGTACAGACAGAGACAGACAACATGACTATGGGTTGGTACAGACAGAGACAGACAACATGACTATGGGTTGGTACAGACAGAGACAGACAACATGACTATGGGTTGGTACAGACAGAGACAGACAACATGACTATGGGTTGGTACAGACAGAGACAGACAACATGACTATGGGTTGGTACAGACAGAGACAGACAACATGACATGACTATGGGTTGGTACAGACAGAGACAGACAACATGACTATGGGTTGGTACAGACAGAGACAGACAACATGACTATGGGTTGGTACAGACAGAATGACTATGGGTTGGTACAGACAGAGACAGACAGAATGACTATGGGTTGGTACAGACAGAGACAGACAACATGACTATGGGTTGGTACAGACAGAGACAGACAACATGACTATGGGTTGGTACAGACAGAGACAGACAGAATGACTATGGGTTGGTACAGACAGAGACAGACAGAATGACTATGGGTTGGTACAGACAGAGACAGACAGAATGACTATGGGTTGGTACAGACAGAGACAGACAACATGACTATGGGTTGGTACAGACAGAGACAGACAACATGACTATGGGTTGGTACAGACAGAGACAGACAACATGACTATGGGTTGGTACAGACAGAGACAGACAGAATGACTATGGGTTGGTACAGACAGAGACAGACAGAATGACTATGGGTTGGTACAGACAGAGACAGACAACATGACTATGGGTTGGTACAGACAGAGACAGACAACATGACTATGGGTTGGTACAGACAGAGACAGACAACATGACTATGGGTTGGTACAGACAGAGACAGACAGAATGACTATGGGTTGGTACAGACAGAGACAGACAGACAGAATGACTATGGGTTGGTACAGACAGAGACAGACAGAATGACTATGGGTTGGTACAGACAGAGACAGACAACATGACTATGGGTTGGTACAGACAGAGAGACATGACTATGGGTTGGTACAGACAGACAGAATGACTATGGGTTGGTACAGACAGAGACAGACAACATGACTATGGGTTGGTACAGACAGAGACAGACAACATGACATACAGACAGAGACAGACAACATGACTATGGGTTGGTACAGACAGACAGACAACATGACTATGGGTTGGTACAGACAGAGACAGACAGAATGACTATGGGTTGGTACAGACAGAGACAGACAGAATGACTATGGGTTGGTACAGACAGAGACAGACAGAATGACTATGGGTTGGTACAGACAGAGACAGACAGAATGACTATGGGTTGGTACAGACAGAGACAGACAACATGACTATGGGTTGGTACAGACAGAGACAGACAACATGACTATGGGTTGGTACAGACAGAGACAGACAACATGACTATGGGGTACAGACAGAGACAGACAACATGACAGACAGTACAGACAGAGACAGACAACATGACTATGGGTTGACTATAGGTTGGTACAGACAGAGACAGACAACATGACTATGGGTTGGTACAGACAGAGACAGACAACATGACTATGGGTTGGTACAGACAGAGACAGACAACATGACTATGGGTTGGTACAGACAGAGACAGACAACATGACTATGGGTTGACAACATGTACAGACAGAGACAGACAACATGACTATGGGTTGGTACAGACAGAGACAGACAACATGACTATGGGTTGGTGACAACATGACTAGACAGAGACAGACAACATGACTATGGGTTGGTACAGACAGAGACAGACAACATGACTATGGGTTGGTACAGACAGAGACAGACAAATGACTATGGGTTGGTACAGACAGAGACAGACAACATGACTATGGGTTGGTACAGACAGAGACAGACAACATGACTATGGTTGGTACAGACAGAGACAGACAACATGACTATGGGTTGGTACAGACAGAGACAGACAAATGACTATGGGTTGGTACAGACAGAGACAGACAACATGACTATGGGTTGGTACAGACAGAGACAGACAACATGACTATGGGTTGGTACAGACAGAGACAGACAACATGACTATGGGTTGGTACAGACAGAGACAGACAACATGACTATGGGTTGGTACAGACAGAGACAGACAACATGACTATGGGTTGGTACAGACAGAGACAGACAACATGACTATGGGTTGGTACAGACAGAGACAGACAACATGACTATGGGTTGGTACAGACAGAGACAGACAACATGACTATGGGTTGGTACAGACAGAGACAGACAACATGACTATGGGTTGGTACAGACAGAGACAGACAACATGACTATGGGTTGGTACAGACAGAGACAGACAACATGACTATGGGTTGGTACAGACAGAGACAGACAACATGACTATGGGTTGGTACAGACAGAGACAGACAACATGACTATGGGTTGGTACAGACAGAGACAGACAACATGACTATGGGTTGGTACAGACAGAGACAGACAACATGACTATGGGTTGGTACAGACAGAGACAGACAACATGACTATGGGTTGGTACAGACAGAGACAGACAACATGACTATGGGTTGGTGGTACAGACAGAGACAGACAACATGACTATGGGTTGGTACAGACAGAGACAGACAACATGACTATGGGTTGGTACAGACAGAGACAGACAACATGACTATGGGTTGGTACAGACAGAGACAGACAACATGACTATGGGTGGCTACAGACAGAGACAGACAGAATGACTATGGGTTGGTACAGACAGAGACAGACAACATGACTATGGGTTGGTACAGACAGAGACAGACAACATGACTATGGGTTGGTACAGACAGAGACAGACAACATGACTATGGGTTGGTACAGACAGAGACAGACAACATGACTATGGGTTGGTACAGACAGAGACAGACAACATGACTATGGGTTGGTACAGACAGAGACAGACAACATGACTATGGGTTGGTACAGACAGAGACAGACAACATGACTATGGGTTGGTACAGACAGAGACAGACAACATGACTATGGGTTGGTACAGACAGAGACAGACAACATGACTATGGGTTGGTACAGACAGAGACAGACAACATGACTATGGGTTGGTACAGACAGAGACAGACAACATGACTATGGGTTGGTACAGACAGAGACAGACAAGACAACATGACTATGGGTTGGTACAGACAGAGACAGACAACATGACTATGGGTTGGTACAGACAGAGACAGACAACATGACTGATGGGTTGGTACAGACAGAGACAGACAACATGACTATGGGTTGGTACAGACAGAGACAGACAACATGACTATGGGTTGGTACAGACAGAGACAGACAACATGACTATGGGTTGGTACAGACAGAGACAGACAACATGACTATGGGTTGGTACAGACAGAGACAGACAACATGACTATGGGTTGGTACAGACAGAGACAGACAACATGACTATGGGTTGGTACAGACAGAGACAGACAACATGACTATGGGTTGGTACAGACAGAGACAGACAACATGACTATGGGTTGGTACAGACAGAGACAGACAACATGACTATGGGTTGGACAACATGACAGACAGAGACAGACAACATGACTATGGGTTGGTACAGACAGAGACAGACAACATGACTATGGGTTGGTACAGACAGAGACAGACAACATGACTATGGGTTGGTACAGACAGAGACAGACAACATGACTATGGACAACATGACTATGGGTGGTTGGTACAGACAGAGACAGACAACATGACTATGGGTTGGTACAGACAGAGACAGACAACATGACTATGGGTTGGTACAGACAGAGACAGACAGAATGACTATGGGTTGGTACAGACAGAGACAGACAACATGACTATGGGTTGGTACAGACAGAGACAGACAACATGACTATGGGTTGGTACAGACAGAGACAGACAACATGACTATGGGTTGGTACAGACAGAGACAGACATGACTATGACTATGGGTTGGTACAGACAGAGACAGACAACATGACTATGGGTTGGTACAGACAGACAGTACAGACATGACTATGGGTTGGTACAGACAGAGACAGACAACATGACTATGGGTTGGTACAGACAGAGACAGACAACATGACTATGGGTTGGTACAGACAGAGACAGACAGAATGACTATGGGTTGGTACAGACAGAGACAGACAACATGACTATGGGTTGGTACAGACAGAGACAGACAGAATGACTATGGGTTGGTACAGACAGAGACAGACAACATGACTATGGGTTGGTACAGACAGAGACAGACAGAATGACTATGGGTTGGTACAGACAGAGACAGACAACATGACTATGGGTTGGTACAGACAGAGACAGACAACTATGGGTTGGTACAGACAGAGACAGACAACATGACTATGGGTTGGTACAGACAGAGACAGACAACATGACTATGGGTTGGTACAGACAGAGACAGACAACATGACTATGGGTTGGTACAGACAGAGACAGACAACATGACTATGGGTTGGTACAGACAGAGACAGACAACATGACTATGGGTTGGTACAGACAGAGACAGACAACATGACTATGGGTTGGTACAGACAGAGACAGACAACATGACTATGGGTTGGTACAGACATGACTATGGGTTGGACAGACAACATGACTATGGGTTGGTACAGACAGAGACAGACAACATGACTATGGGTTGGTACAGACAGAGACAGACAACATGACTATGGGTTGGTACAGACAAAATGACTATGGGTTGGTACAGACAGAGACAGACAGAATGACTATGGGTTGGTACAGACAGAGACAGACAACATGACTATGGGTTGGTACAGACAGAGACAGACAACATGACTATGGGTTGGTACAGACAGAGACAGACAACATGACTATGGGTTGGTACAGACAAAATGACAGGTTGGTACAGACAGAGACAGACAGAATGACTATGGGTTGGTACAGACAGAGACAGACAACATGACTATGGGTTGGTACAGACAGAGACAGACAACATGACTATGGGTTGGTACAGACAGAGACAGACAACATGACTATGGGTTGGTACAGACAGAGACAGACAACATGACTATGGGTTGGTACAGACAGAGACAGACAACATGACTATGGGTTGGTACAGACAGAGACAGACAACATGACTATGGGTTGGTACAGACAGAGACAGACATGGGTTGGTACAGATGACTATGGGTTGGTACAGACAGAGACAGACAACATGACTATGGGTTGGTACAGACAGAGACAGACAACATGACTATGGGTTGGTACAGACAGAGACAGACAAATGACTATGGGTTGGTACAGACAGAGACAGACAACATGACTATGGGTTGGTACAGACAGAGACAGACAGAATGACTATGGGTTGGTACAGACAGAGACAGACAGAATGACTATGGGTTGGTACAGACAGAGACAGACAACATGACTATGGGTTGGTACAGACAGAGACAGACAACATGACTATGGGTTGGTACAGACAGAGACAGACAACATGACTATGGGTTGGTACAGACAGAGACAGACAACATGACTATGGGTTGGTACAGACAGAGACAGACAGAATGACTATGGGTTGGTACAGACAGAGACAGACAACATGACTATGGGTTGGTACAGACAGAGACAGACAACATGACTATGGGTTGGTACAGACAGAGACAGACAACATGACTATGGGTTGGTACAGACTAGAGGTCGACCGATTATGATTTTTTTAACGCCGATACCGATACCGATTATTGGAGGACCAAAAAAGCCGATACCGATTAATCGGCCGATTTAAATATATATTTTTAAATTTGAAATAATGACAATTATAACAATACTGAATGAACACTTATTTTAACTTAATATAATACATCAATAAAATTAATTTAGCCTGAAGTAGATAATGAAACATGTTCAATTTGGTTTAAATAATGCAAAAACAAAGTGTTGGAGAAGAACGTAAAAGTTCAATATGTGCCATGTAAGAAAGCTAACGTTTCAGTTCCTTTCTCAGAACATGAGAACATATGAAAGCTGGTGGTTCCTTTTAACAGTCTTCAATATTTCCAGGTAAGAAGTTTTAGGTTGTAGTTATTATAGGAATTATAGGACTATTTCTCTCTATACCATTTGTATTTCATATACCTTTGACTATTGGATGTTCTTATAGGCACTTTAGTATTGCCAGTGTAACAGTATAGCTTCCGTCCCTCTCATCTTGGGAGTTGATAGGTTTGAAGTCATAAACTGCAATGCTTGATGCACAACGAAGATCTGCTGGCAAAACGCAGGGAATGAATGTTTACGCGCCTGCTGCTGCCTACCACCGCTCAGTCAGATACTTAGATACGTGTATGCTTGTATGCTCAGTCAGATTATATGCAACACAGGACACGCTAGATAACATCTAGTAATATCATCAACCATGTGTAGTTAACTAGTGATTATGATTGATTGTTTTTTATAAGATACGTTTAATGCTAGCTAGCAACTTACCTTGGCTTACTGCATTTGCGTAACAGGCAGTCTCCTCTTGGAGTGCAATGAGAGGCAGGTGGTTAGAGGGTTGGACTAGTTAACTGTAAGGTTGCAAGATTGAATCCCTGAGCTGACAGGGTAAAAATCTGTCTTTCTGCCCCTGAATGAGGCAGTTAACCCACCGTTCATAGACCGTCATTGAAAATAAGAATGTGTTCTTCACTGACTTGCCTCGTTAAATAAAGGTGTAAAAAAAAAATGGCAAATCGGAGCCCAAAAATACCAATTTCCAAATGTTATGAAAACTTGAAATTGGCTCTAATTAATCGGCCATTCCGATTAATCGGTCGACCTCGAGTACAGACAGAAACAGACAGAATGACTATGGGTTGGTACTGACAGAATGAGGCAGGGCAGTGTGTTTCTGTGTGTAGGGGGAAGAAGGGTATGGACATGTGTGTGAGAGAGGCAGGGTGGTGTGTGTCTCTTTGTGTAAGGGGGTAAGCTAGGTATGGCTATAAGGAATCTGTCCTTCATAGTTGTCCTGAAAGCAGGTGTGTGTCAGAGGTCAGGTGTGTGTTTGTGTGTGTGTGTGAGAGAGAGAGGGGTCAGGTGTGTGTTTGTGTGTGTGTGTGAGAGAGAGAGGGGTCAGGTGTGTGTGAGTGTGAGTGTCTGTGTCTGTGTGTGGGAGAAGTGGGGGATGGCTACAGGGCAGAATGTGTTTGAGAGCACCATGTACCCCAGCAGCACAGTAGGCAGGTTTTGTAAACTATTGGTTTGTGAAAAGGAAAAAAAAATACCTGCAGAATGAGTCTTTATTATTAAGAGGAACAGACTGTAAAACATTGTCCCAGAGTTTTAACACACCCTCTGAGAGTCTTTATTCGGAAGAGGACCTACTTAATGAACAACTCGTTGACAGTTGGTAAATTGCAGTCTCACTGTGTCAGTGTGACAGTGGAGGCTGCTGAGCGGAGGATGGCTCATAATAATGGCTGGAACTGAGAGAACAGAATGGCGTCAAACACCTGGAAACAGCTCCAGCCATTACCACGAGCCCGTCCTCTCCGATTTGTACTGGATTCCCACTCCCACTCCTTCTCCATCTCCCTCTCCCTGTGATTGTCCCTGAATCTGACAGGTGAACAGTGGTAGTGTTTGGAACTTTGCTGATGTTATCTTCTACTTTGACTTCACTGAGAGATTCAGACCAGCCTGTCAGAGCTGAAGGTTTTCTGCCCAAGATTAATGATGATTTCTCCTCTCTCTGTCTCTCTCACTGTCTCTCTCTGTCTCTCTCTCTCTCTGTCTCTCTCTGTCAATTCAATTCAAGGGGCATTATTGGCATGGGAAACATGTGTTAACATTGCCAAAGCAAGTGAGGTAGATAATATACAAAAGTGAAATAAACTATAAAAATGAACAGTAAACATTACACATACAGAAATTTCAAAACAATAAAGACATTACAAATGTCATATTATATATATATATATACATTTTTATAACACTATATATATATATATATATATATATATATATATATATATATACAGTGTTATAAAAATGTTCAAATGGTTAAAGAACACAAGGGAAAATAAATAAGCATACATATGGGTTGTATTTACAATGGTGTGTGTTCTTCACTGGTTGCCCTTTTCTTGTGGCAACAGGTCACAAATCTTGCTGCTGTGATGGCACACTGTGGAATTTCACCCAGTAGATTTCACCTTTATTTATGGGAGTTTATCAAAATTGGATTTGTTTTCGAATTCTTTGTGGATATGTGTTATCTGATGTAAAGGGAAATATGTCTCTCTAATATGGTCATACATTGGGCAGGAGGTTAGGAAGTGCAGCTCAGTTTCCACCTCATTTTGTGGGCAGTGAGCACATAGCCTGTCTTCTCTTGAGAGCCATGTATGCCTACGGCAGCCTTTCTCAATAGCAAGGCTATGCTCACTGAGTCTGTACATAGTCAAAGCTTTCCTTAAGTTTGGGTCAGTCACAGTGGACAGGTATTCTGCCACTGTGTACTCTCTGTTTAGGGTCAGTCACAGTGGACAGGTATTCTGCCACTGTGTTCTCTCTGTTTAGGGTCAGTCACAGTGGTCAGGTATTCTGCCACTGTGTAGTCTCTGTTTAGGGTCAGTCACAGTGGACAGGTATTCTGCCACTGTGTACTCTCTGTTTAGGGCCAAATAGCATCATAGTTTGCTCTGTTTTTTTGTTAATTACTTGACATGTTGGAAATAATTATCTTTTTGTTTTCTCATGATTTGGCTTGTTCTAATTGTGTTGCTGTCCTGGGGCTCTGTGTGGTGTGTTTGTGTTTGTGAACAGAGCCCCTGGACCAGCTTGCTTAGGGGACTCTTCTCCAGGTTCTGTAGGTGATGGCTTTGTTATGGAAGGTTTGGGAATCGCTTCCTTTTCGGTGGTTGTGGAATTTAAAAGCTCTTTTCTGGATTTTGATAATTAGTGGATATTAGCCTAATTCTTCTCTGCATGCATTATTTGGTGTTTTACGTTGTACACTGAGGACATTTTTGCAGAATTCTGCATGCAGAATCTCTCTCTCTCCTAGCTTCCTCTCTCCGTCTCTGTCTCTGTCTCTGTCTCTCTCTCTCTCTCTCTCTCTCTCTCTCTCTCACTTTCTCTCTCTCTCTCTCTCTCTCTCCTAGCTTCCCCTCTCCCTCTCCTAGCTTCCTCTCTCCGTCTCTGTCTCTGTCTCTGTCTCTGTCTCTGTCTCTCTCTCTCTCTCTCTCTCTCTCTCTCTCTCTCTCTCTCTCTCTCTCTCTCTCTCTCCTCTCTTCCTCTCTCTTTCTCTCTCTCTCTCCTAGCTTCCTCTCTCTCTCTCTCTCTCTCTCTCTCTCTTAGCTTCCCCTCTCTCTCTCCTAGCTTCCCCTGTCTCTGTCCTAGCTTCCGCTCTCGTTCTTTTCCCTTCCCTTTATTCTGCAACAGGTTTTAGTTTGTTTCCAACACTCAAAGCTTTACTGCTGTAGCTGGCTTGTGTTAACACCTGTTTAGCCATCACGTACGGTATACCTTACACACACATCCATGAAATATTTATTTCATCCACAGTCAAACCCACGTATAAATGCTCTGACTAACACAATCCTCTCTGTTCCACGTACAGATGTAGGATCTTAATCACCCTTTTGCACGAGAACTTTCCAGCAGTGCAGGAAATGTAAAACTGGTTGTGTATTTGAGGTTCAAAAAGTGTCTGAATTTGTAGTTTCCATTTAGAAATTTCAGACTTGAATGTACTTGAATGTATTAACCCCTACAAAAATGACCATTAATTATAATCCACATAATAATTCACATTTCCTGTTGCTGCAGGATTATTTTCCTGCTGTAGGAAACTGGATCAAATTAGGATCCTACATCCGTATGGTATGAAAATCATACTCATTTTCATTGATTGGACTGGTTGAGAAGTACCCAGAGCTTTGCCAGTGTCCTTGATTGATTTGACATATTACAGAAAGTTGTTCTCCCTCAGAAGTAGTTTCAGACTGTTCAGATGCCTGTGTTGGCCCATCTCAGGGTCAACGTCCCAAATTGAATCCCATCCCCAACATAGTGCACTACTTTTGACCTGAGCCCTGGACAAAAGTAGTGCACTATATAAGGAATAGGGTGCACTTTGGGACATTCACATACACACTGTAGTGCAGATGTCCTCTGCTGTGAAGGTTTGATAATCATTATCATTCTTTCTTTCTTTCCTGGGAGTGAAATGTTGTCCAGTGAATATGAGAGATGCTATTGTTCCTCCCTGCAATGCTATCCTGTTCTCTCCCTTGGCTGCTGTGGTCTGATTAGAACCTTGGATCTGGGTCCAACTCGCTGCCCTGAGGGAATCCACCCCAATCCAGAACCATCCTCCCTCTGAGCCTTCTGGTATACTCTCTTTCTCGTTCTCTCTCTCTCTCTCTCTCTCTCTCTCTCTCTCTCTCTCTCTCTCACACACACACACACACACACACACACACACACACACACACACACACACACACACACACACACACACACACACACACACACACACACACACACACACACACACACACACACACACACACACACACACACACACACACACACACACACACACACACACACACACACACACACACACACACACACACACACACACACACACACACACACACACACACACACACAGAGAGAGAGAGTGAGTGGTTGTGGCAGGGCTGGCTTGGCTGACGCCTGCGGAGAAGAGAGATCTTTACTGAGCATGCAGTGTCCATCTGTGGCTGAGCCTTTGTTATGGGGGGCAGCTGGCTGAGTGTGTGTGTGTGTGTGTGTGAAAAAGAGAGTGTGAGGGTGTGTGTGTTGCTGCGATGGGAGGAGGTACAGCGGAAGAATGAGCTCTCTGTGTGTGAGGGTCACAGAGAGACCTCACGACCAAAGACTATACTCTGACTGAGAGTATACTCCCTCCCTCCCTCCCTCCCTCCCTCCCTCCCTCCCTCCCTCCCTCCCTCCCTCCCTCCCTCCCTCCCTCCCTCCCTCCCTCCCTCCCTCCCTCCCTCCCTCCCTCCCTCCCTCCCTCCCTCCCTCCTCCCTCCCTCTCACCCTCCCTGTTCCTCATTTGATAAGGATTGAGGCAGGTCAATGTTATGTGTTTGTTGGTTTGGTGTGTGTGTGTGCGTGCGTGCTGTCAGTTTGGGATGAGATGAGTCACGCTGAATGGGATTTTCACTGCATGCCAACTAGAGTGAGTTAACAGAATCCTCTACCTCTGAGAGATAGATTGTAAGTTAACAGAATCCTCTACATCTGAGAGATAGATAGTAAGTTAACAGAATCCTCTACCTCTGAGAGATAGATAGTGAGTTAACAGAATCCTCTACCTCTGAGAGGTAGATAGTGAGTTAACAGAATCCTCTACCTCTGAGAGATAGATACGGTCTGGGCTGTGTCTGTGACCGTCTGGGCTGTGTCTGTGAACGTCTGGGCTGTGTCTGTGACGGTCTGGGTTGTGTCTGTGACGGTCTGGGCTGTGTCTGTGACTGTCTGGGCTGTGTCTGTGACGGTCTGGGCTGTGTCTGTGACGGTCTGGGCTGTGTCTGTGACGGTCTGGGCTGTGTCTGTGACGGTCTGGGCTGTGTCTGTGTTTATAGAGCGTCAGGCTGTTTATATAGCGTCAGGGTGTTTATAGAGATTCAGAGGGTGTTTATAAAGATTCAGGGTGTTTATAGAGCGTCAGGGTGTTTATAGAGATTCAGGGTGTTTATAGAGATTCAGGGTGTTTATATAGCGTCAGGGTGTTTATAGAGATTCAGGGTGTTTATAGTCTGTCATGGTGTTTATAGAGCGTCAGGGTGTTTATAGAGCGTCAGGGTGTTTATAGAGTGTCAGGGTGTTTATAGAGCGTCAGGGTGTTTATAGAGCGTCAGGGTGTTTATAGAGATTCAGGGTGTTTATAGAGATTCAGGGTGTTTGTAGTGCGTCAGGGTGTTTATAGAGCGTCAGGGTGTTTTATAGAGCGTCAGGGTGTTTATAGAGATTCAGGGTGTTTATAGAGATTCAGGGTGTTTATAGAGATTCTGGGTGTTTATAGAGCGTCAGGGTGTTTATAAAGCGTCAGGGTCTTTATAGAGCGTCAGGGTGTGTGTAGAGCGTCAGGGTGTTTATAGAGCGTTAGGGTGTTTATAGAGTGTCAGGGTGTTTATTGAGCGTCAGGGTGTTTATTGAGATTCAGGGTGTTTATAGAGATTCAGGGTGTTTATAGAGATTCAGGGTGTTTATAGAGCGTCAGGGTGTTTATAGAGCGTCAGGGTGTTTATTGAGCGTCATGGTGTTTGTAGAGCGTCAGGGTGTTTATAGAGCGTCAGGGTGTTTGCAGAGCGTCAGGGTGTTTATAGAGCGTCAGGGTGTTTATAGAGATTCAGGGTGTTTATAGTCTGTCAGGGTGTTTATAGAGCGTCAGGGTGTTTATAGAGCGTCAGGGTGTTTATAGAGATTCAGGGTGTTTATAGAGATTCAGGGTGTTTGTAGTGCGTCAGGGTGTTTATAGAGCGTCAGGGTGTTTTATAGAGCGTCAGGGTGTTTATAGAGATTCAGGGTGTTTATAGAGATTCTGGGTGTTTATAGAGCATCAGGGTGTTTATAGAGCATCAGGGTGTTTATAGTCTGTCAGGGTGTTTATAGAGCGTCGGTGTGTTTTAATCTGTCAGGGTGTTTATAGCGATTCAGGGTGTTTATAGAGCGTCAGGGTGTGTGTAGAGCGTCAGGGTGTGTGTAGAGCGTCAGGGTGTTTATTGAGCGTCAGGGTGTTTATTGAGATTCAGTGTGTTTTTTGAGATTCAGGGTGTTTATAGAGATTCAGGGTGTTTATAGAGATTCAGGGTGTTTATAGAGCATCAGGGTGTTTATAGAGTGTCAGGGTGTTAATAGAGCGTCAGGGTGTTTATTGAGCGTCAGGGTGTTTATAGAGCGTCAGGGTGTTTATAGAGATTCAGGGTGTTTGTAGAGCGCCAGGGTGTTTGTAGAGCGTCAGGGTGTTTGTAGAGCGTCAGGGTGTTTATAGAGCGTCAGGGTGTTTATAGAGCGTCAGGGTGTTTATAGAGCGTCAGGGTGTTTACAGAGCGTCAGGGTGTTTATATAGCGTCAGGGTGTTTATAGAGCGTCAGGGTGTTTATTAGAGATTCAGGGTGTTTATAGAGATTCAGGGTGTTTATAGAGATTCTGGGTGTTTATAGAGCGTCAGGGTGTTTATAGAGATTCACAGTGTTTTATAGAGCGTCAGGGTGTTTATAGAGATTCAGGGTGTTTATAGTCTGTCAGGGTGTTTATATAGCGTCAGGGTGTTTATAGAGATTCAGGGTGTTTGTAGAGCGCCAGGGTGTTTGTAGAGCGTCAGGGTGTTTGTAGAGCGTCAGGGTGTTTGTAGAGCGTCAGGGTGTTTATAGAGCGTCAGGGTGTTTATAGAGCGTCAGGGTGTTTATAGAGCGTCAGGGTGTTTATAGAGATTCAGGGTGTTTATAGTCTGTCAGGGTGTTTATATAGCGTCAGGGTGTTTATAGAGATTCAGGGTGTTTATAGTCTGTCAGGGTGTTTATAGAGCGTCAGGGTGTTTATAGTCTGTCAGGGTGTTTATAGAGATTCAGGGTGTTTATAGAGATTCAGGGTGTTTGTAGTGCGTCAGGGTGTTTATAGAGCGTCAGGGTGTTTATAGAGATTCAGGGTGTTTATAGAGATTCAGGGTGTTTGTAGTGTGTCAGGGTGTTTATAGAGCGTCAGGGTGTTTTATAGAGCGTCAGGGTGTTTATAGTCTGTCAGGGTGTTTATAGAGCGTCGGCGTGTTTTAATCTGTCAGGGTGTTTATAGCGATTCAGGGTGTTTATAGAGCGTCAGGGTGTGTGTAGAGCGTCAGGGTGTTTATAGAGCGTCAGGGTGTTTATAGAGCGTCAGGGTGTTTATTGAGCGTCAGGGTGTTTATTGAGATTCAGTGTGTTTTTTGAGATTCAGGGTGTTTATAGAGATTCAGGGTGTTTATAGAGATTCAGGGTGTTTATAGAGCGTCAGGGTGTTTATAGAGCGTCAGAGTGTTAATAGAGCGTCAGGGTGTTTATTGAGCGTCAGGGTGTTTATAGAGCGTCAGGGTGTTTATAGAGATTCAGGGTGTTTATAGAGCGTCAGGGTGTTTATAGAGCGTCAGGGTGTTTATAGAGCGTCAGGGTGTTTATAGAGCGTCAGGGTGTTTGTAGAGCGCCAGGGTGTTTGTAGTGCGTCAGGGTGTTTGTAGAGCGTCAGGGTGTTTATAGAGCGTCAGGGTGTTTATAGAGCGTCAGGGTGTTTATAGAGCGTCAGGGTGTTTACAGAGCGTCAGGGTGTTTATAGAGATTCACAGTGTTTTATAGAGTGTCAGGGTGTTTATAGAGATTCAGGGTGTTTATAGAGATTCAGGGTGTTTATAGAGATTCAGGGTGTTTATAGTCTAGGGTGTTTATAGCATCAGTTTATTTATAGAGATTCAGGGTGTTTATAGAGAGTGTGGGTGTTTATTTAGGGTGTTTATAGAGTCAGGGTCAGGGTGTTTATAGAGAGGGTGTTTTCAGGGTGTTTTTATAGGGTGAGCATCAGGGTGTTTGTAGAGCGTCAGGGTGTTTATAGAGCGTCAAGGTGTTTATAGTCTCTCAGGGTGTTTATAGAGCGTCAGGGTGTTTTATAGAGCGTCTGGGTGTTTATAGAGATTCAGGGTGTTTATAGAGCGTCAGGGTGTGTGTAGAGCGTCAGGGTGTTTATAGAGCGTCAGGGTGTTTATAGCGTCAGGGCGTCAGGGTGTTTATCAGGGTGTTTAGCGTCAGGGTGTTTATTGAGATTCAGGGTGTTTTATAGAGCGTCAGGGTGTTTATAGAGATTCAGGGTGTTTATAGAGATTCAGGGTGTTTATAGAGATTCAGGGTGTTTATAGAGCATCAGTTTATTTATAGAGATTCAGGGTGTTTATAGAGATTTAGGGTGTTTATAGAGCGTCAGGGTGTTTATAGAGATTCAGGGTGTTTATAGATCGTCAGGGTGTTTATAGAGCATCGGGGTGTTTATAGTCTGTCAGGGTGTTTATAGAGCGTCGGTGTGTTTTAGGCTGTCAGGGTGTTTATAGCGATTCAGTGTGTTTATAGCTATTCAGGGTGTTTATAGAGCGTCAGGGTGTGTGTAGAGCGTCAGGGTGTTTATAGAGCGTCAGGGTGTTTATAGAGCGTCCGGGTGTTTATTGAGCGTCAGGGTGTTTATTGAGATTCAGGGTGTTTATAGAGATTCAGGGTGTTTATAGAGATTCAGGGTGTTTATAGAGATTCAGGGTGTTTATAGAGCGTCTGGGTGTTTATAGAGCGTCAGGGTGTTTATAGAGCATCAGGGTGTTTATAGTCTGTCAGGGTGTTTATAGAGCGTCGGTGTGTTTTAGGCTGTCAGGGTGTTTATAGCGATTCAGTGTGTTTATAGCTATTCAGGGTGTTTATAGAGCGTCAGGGTGTGTGTAGAGCGTCAGGGTGTTTATAGAGCGTCAGGGTGTTTATAGAGCGTCAGGGTGTTTATTGAGCGTCAGGGTGTTTATTGAGATTCAGGGTGTTTATAGAGATTCAGGGTGTTTATAGAGCGTCAGGGTGTTTATAGAGCGTCAGGGTGTTTATTGAGCGTTAGGGTGTTTATAGAGCGTCGGGGTGTTTATAGAGCGTCGGGGTGTTTATTGAGCATCAGGGTGTTTGTAGAGCGTTAGGGTGTTTGTAGAGCGTCAGGGTGTTTGCAGAGCGTCAGGGTGTTTATAGAGCGTCAGGGTGTTTATAGAGCATCAGGGTGTTTGTAGAGCATCAGGGTGTTTACAGAGCGTCAGGGTGTTTATATAGCGTCAGGGTGTTTATAGAGCGTCATGGTGTTTATAGAGATTCAGGGTGTTTATAGAGATTCAGGGTGTTTATAGAGATTCATGGTGTTTATAGAGCGTCAGGGTGTTTATAGAGCGTCAGGGTGTTTGTAGAGCGTCAGGGTGTTTATAGAGCGTCAGGGTGTTTATAGAGATTCTGGGTGTTTATAGAGCGTCAGTGTGTTTATAGAGCGTCAGCGTGTTTATAGAGATTCAGGGTGTTTATAGAGCGTCAAGGTGTTTATAGAGATTCAGGGTGTTTATATAGCGTCAGGGTGTTTATATAGCGTCAGGGTGTTTATAGAGCGTCAGGGTGTTTATGGAGCGTCAGGGTGTTTATAGAGCGTCAGGGTGTTTATAGAGCGTCAGGGTGTTTATAGAGATTCAGGGTGTTTATAGATTTTTTGAGAACAAGCACTAATAACGAAACAACACGGAAACTATGTAAGAAGAGCATAAAAATGGAAGAAAAACCTTTGTAAATAGAACAAATACTGCCAGGGATTACCTTAATGGTTCAGGTCTGTTTAGGGATTACCTTAATGGTTCAGGTCTGTTTAGGGATTACCTTAATGGTTCAGGTCTGTTTAGGGATTACCTTTATGGTTCAGGTCTGTTTAGGGATTACCTTAATGGTTCAGGTCTGTTTAGGGATTACCTTTATGGTTCATGTCTGTTTAGGGATTACCTTTATGGTTCATGTCTGTTTAGGGATTACCTTCATGGTTCATGTCTGTTTAGGGATTACCTTTATGGTTCATGTCTGTTTAGGGATTACCTTCATGGTTCAGGTCTGTTTAGGGATTACCTTTATGGTTCATGTCTGTTTAGGGATTACTTTCATGGTTCAGGTCTGTTTAGGGATTACCTTTATGGTTCAGGTCTGTTTAGGGATTACCTTCATGGTTCAGGTCTGTTTAGGGATTACCTTTATGGTTCAGGTCTGTTTAGGGATTACCTTCATGGTTCATGTCTGTTTAGGGATTACCTTTAGAACGGGTTTCCATGTATTGTACAACATGGCTGACACAAAACACTTTTCATGGACAGATAGTTACTGGAGTTCCTGTAGTTGGCCTGTTCCTGTAGTTGGCCAGTTCCCGTAGTTGGCCAGTTCCTTTAGTTGGCAGGTTCCTGTAGTTGGCACGTTCCTGTAGTTGGCACGTTCCTGTAGTTGGCACGCTCCTGTAGTTGGCACGTTCCTGTAGTTGGCAAATTGCTGTAGTTGGCAAATTCCTGTAGTTGGCACGTTCCTGTAGTTGGCACGCTCCTGTAGTTGGCACGTTCCTGTAGTTGGCAAATTGCTGTAGTTGGCACGTTCCTGTAGTTGGCACGTTCCTGTAGTTGGCACGTTCCTGTAGTTGGCACGTTCCTGTAGTTGGCTAGTTCCTTTAGTTGGCAAGGTCCTGTAGGTGCAGGCTAATTGGTCTGTCTGAACAATGCTACTGAATTCTAATTGATATATGGACTGCTTCACAGGCTGAGATTCAGGCGGAGACAGGGTTGATGTGTGAGAGAGTCCCCATACTTTAATGAAGACAGCTTCTCCATCCTAGAGGGGGAGATCAACCATTTCCACTCTATTCAATTAGTCAAAACAGGAACATTTTACATCTGGCTAGAAATGAATAAGGAAATGATCTCAGCAGAGAAAAATGTCATCGTGTGTGTTACCTATATCACCCCAATAGAATCTGTAGTTCATTTTGTTTTCAGGACTTTTAATGTTGTTTCTAATGCTTTCTGTTTTTCCTCAGCTGTTTATTTGCTTGATTGAGAATTCATTGATACTGTAGACTTGAGTAAGGTAATGAATGATATGTGTAATATGCAATTGGTTCATTTCACTTGAGCTTATTCAGTAGTACTTGGAAACTAAACTTTATTGCCACACTCACAGGAAACAGAGTTGTTATCAATCACTAGGCAACCAACTGTCTACAGTAGGAAACAGAGTTGTTATCAATCACAAGGCAACCAACACTAGGCAACCAACTGTCTACAGTAGGAAACAGAGTTGTTATCAATCACTAGGCAACCAACTGTCAATCACAAGGCAACCAACAGTATGAAACAGTTGTTATCAATCACTAGGCAACCAACTGTCTACAGTAGGAAACAGTTGTTATCAATCACTAGGCAACCAACTGTCTACAGTAGGAAACAGAGTTGTTATCAATCACTAGGCAACCAACTGTCGACAGTAGGAAACAGAGTTGTTATCAATCACTAGGCAACCAACTGTCGACAGTAGGAAACAGAGTTGTTATCAATCACAAGGCAACCAACTGTCTACAGTAGGAAACAGAGTTGTTATCAATCACTAGGCAACCAACTGTCGACAGTAGGAAACAGTTGTTATCAATCACTAGGCAACCAACTGTCGACAGTAGGAAACAGAGTTGTTATCAATCACAAGGCAACCAACTGTCTACAGTAGGAAACAGAGTTGTTATCAATCACTAGGCAACCAACTGTCGACAGTAGGAAACAGAGTTGTTATCAATCACTAGGCAACCAACTGTCGACAGGAGGAAACAGAGCTATCAATCAGCCATGTATATCACATATGACACGAATCACGACCCCATGATAGTTCAAATTACAGTAAACATAACATGTATTAACATCATCCAATAGAACTGTAAAAAGTGTGATATATCATCTGAGGTTTGGAAACACGTTCTTTCATAAACGCATGGCGGGGCCTCTTCACACGAACATTGTAAAGTAAGTTTTCTCTCAGTGAACCATCCCTAATGAATTATGTTTATTTAAATATTGAATATGAGTGGGCCGGTCCGGTCATGTCTAGAAGGGATGGGAGTGGGGCGGTCCGGTCATGTCTAGAAGGGATGGGGAGTGGGGCGGTCCGGTCATGTCTAGAAGGGATGGGGAGTGGGGCGGTCCGGTCATGTCTAGAAGGGATGGGGAGTGGGGCGGTCCGGTCATGTCTAGAAGGGAGGGATGGGAAGGGATGGGGAGGGCGGTCCGGTCATGTCTAGAAGGGATGGGGAGTGGGGCGGTCCGGTCATGTCTAGAAGGGATGGGGAGTGGGGCGGTCCGGTCATGTCTAGAAGGGATGGGGAGTGGGGCGGTCCGGTCATGTCTAGAAGGGATGGGGAGTGGGGCGGTCCGGTCATGTCTAGAAGGGATGGGGAGTGGGGCGGTCCGGTCATGTCTAGAAGGGATGGGGAGTGGGGCGGTCCGGTCATGTCTAGAAGGGATGGGGAGGGGGCGGTCCGGTCTAGAAGGGATGGGGAGTGGGGGCGGTCCGGTCATGTCTAGAAGGGATGGGGAGTGGGGCGGTCCGGTCATGTCTAGAAGGGATGGGGATGGGGGGGGCGGTCCGGTCATGTCTAGAAGGGATGGGGAGTGGGGCGGTCCGGTCATGTCTAGAAGGGATGGGGAGTGGGGCGGTCCGGTCATGTCTAGAAGGGATGGGGAGTGGGGCGGTCGGGGCATGGCTAGAAGGGATGGGGAGTGGAGCGTGCCGGGGCATGGCTAGAAGGGATGGGGAGTGGGGCGTACCGGGGCATGGCTAGAAGGGTTACAGCTTTTGTCAAATTAACTTCAAAAGTCTATTTTTTAATGTGCATTTTAGCTAACCCTAACCCTTTTCCTAACCTTTACCTAATGCTCCTAACCTGCTACGTGAATTCTCCTAACCTGCTGCGTTAATTCTCCTAACCTGTTAATTCTTCTCGTTAATTCTCCTAACCTGCTAACATGAATTCTATGTTAATTCTCCTAACCTGCTGCGTTAATTCTCCTAACCCTGCGTTAATTCTCCTAACCTGCTGAATTCTCCTAACCTGTTAACCTGCGTTAATTCTCCTAACCTGCTGCATTAATTCTCCTAACCTGCTGCATTAATTCTCCTATGTTAATTCTCCTAACCTGCTATGTTAATTCTCCTAACTAACCTGCTGCGTTAATTCTCCTAACCTGCTGCATTAATTCTCCTAACCTGCTATGTTAATTCTCCTAACCTGCTGCTAACCTGTTAATTCTCCTAACCTGCTGCATTAATTCTCCTAACCTGCTGCGTTAATTCTTAATTCTCCTAACCTGTTAATTCTCCTAACCTGCTGTTAATTCTCTCCTAACCTGTTAATTCTCCTAACCTGCTGCATTAATTCTTAATTGCATTAATTCCTAACCTGCTGCATTAATTCTCCTAACCTGCTGCATTAATTCTCCTAACCTGCTGCGTTAATTCTCCTAACCTGCTGCGTTAATTCTCCTAACCTGCTATGTTAATTCTCCTAACCTACTGCGTTAATTCCATATGAGCTTTCATGTTGTTATAAAGCACATGGTTCTACTTTACAGGCTAATTTCTATTCTGTTAAGATGAATGACAGTAATGTAAATGTGATTTTGAGTACCGTGGGAGGATTCCCTAATGAGTACCGTGGGAGGATTCCCTAATGAGTACCGTGGGAGGATGCCCTAATGCTTTTACACACCCAATGCATATGGATGTCTGGTAAATTTCCTGAATGTCAGGTAAATTAAAATCTTGCCGGTCATTACGTCTGGCGCCAAATTTTCCAAACCCTGGTACACGCACTTGTGTGTGAAAGAATTAATGAATGAAGGAAGGGTGAAGGGGGGGGGCAGGACGAAGGAGAAAGAAAGCGAGAGAGGGGGTAGAGAGGGGTGGTCAGCTTCAAAGCCTCATGTTGCT
>NC_088220.1:12599025-12624025 GCF_036934945.1 Oncorhynchus masou masou | reverse complement strand
TTAGAACAGGGTACCATGTGGAGGCCTTACATCATGTCAAACTCCATTAGAACAGGGTACCATGTGGAGGCCTTCATCATGTCAAACTCCATTAGAACAGGGTACCATGTGGAGGCCTTCATCATGTCAAACTCCATTAGAACAGGGTACCATGTGGAGGCCTTCATCATGTCAAACTCCATTAGAACAGGGTACCATGTGGAGGCCTTCATCATGTCAAACTCCATTAGAACAGGATACCATGTGGAGGCCTTTACAGACATCATGTCAAACTTCATTAGTCACATGCACCGAATACAACATGTGTAGACCTTACAGTGAAATGCTTACTTACAAGCACTTAATCAACAGTGCACTTCAAGAAGAGTTAAGAAAATATTTACCAAATAAACTAAAGTAAAAAATAATACAAAGTAAGACATTAAAATAACAATAACGAGGTTATATACAAGGAGTATCGATACCGAGTCAATGTGCAGGGGCTCAGGTTAGTCGAGGTAATTTGTACATGTACAGTTTAAATCGGAAGCTTACATACATCTTAGCCAAATACATTTAAATTCAGTTTTTCACAATTCCTGACATTTAATCCTAGTAAAAATTCCCTGTTTTAGGTCAGTTAGGATCACCACTTTATTTTAAGAATGTGAAATGTCAGAATAATAGTAGAGAATGATTTATTTCAGCTTTTTTTTCTTTCATCACATTCCCAGTGGGTCAGACGTTTACATACACTCAAGTAGTATTTGTTGACATTGCCTTTAAATTGTTTAACTTGGGTTAAACGTTTTGGGTAGCCTTCCACAAGCTTCCCACAATAAATTTTGGTCCAATCCTCCTGACAGAGCTGGTGTAACTGAGTCAGGTTTGTAGGCCTCTGTCACGATCGTCGTAATGAGCGGACCAAGTATAGTATAGTTCCACATATTTTGAATCTCTGTGAAACAAACAAAACGATAAAGAAAGGTGAAGTCATGACGTGCACACAGGTAACGAAACACAAACAATACCTCCTCAAAACACAGGTGGGGAAATGGCTACCTAAATATGCATACATACTAGAACATCCTCTAGTCACGCCCTGACCTACTACACCATAGAGAACCAAGGGCTCTCTATGGTCAGGCCGTGACAGCCTCCTTGCTCGCACATACTTTTTCAGCCACTCTAATACCTTGACTCTGTTGTCCTTAAGCCATTTTGCCACAACTTTGGAAGTATGCTTGGGGTCATTGTCCATTTGGAAGACCCATTTGCAACCAAGCTTTAACTTCTTGACTGATGTCTTGAGATGTTGCTTCAATATATCAACATCATTTTCCTCCTTGTGATGCCATCTATTTTGTGAAGTGCACCAGTCCCTCCTGCAACAAAGCACCCTCACAACATGATGCTGCCACCCCTGTGCTTCACGGTTGGGATGGTGTTCTTCAGCTTGCAAGTCTCCCCCTTTTTCCTCCAAACATAACGATAGTCATTATGGCCAAACAGTTCTATATTTGTTTCATCAGACCAGAGGACATTTCTCCAAAAATTACGATCTTTGTCCCCATGTGCAGTTGCAAACCGTAGTCTGGCTTTTTTATGGGGTTTTGGAGGAGTGGCTTCTTCCTTGCTGAGCGGCCTTTCAGGTTATGTCGATATCGGACTTGTTTTACTGTGGATATAGATACTTTTGTACCTGTTTCCTCCAGCATCTTCACAAGGTCCTTAGATGTTGTTCTGGGATTGATTTGCACTTTTTGCACCACAGTACGTTCATCTCTAGGAGACAGAACACGTCTCCTTCCTGAGCGGTATGACGGTTGCGTGGTCCCATGGTGTTTATACTTGCTTACTATTGTTTATACAGATGATCGTGGTACCTTCAGGTGTTTGGAAATTGCTCCCAAGGATGAACCAGACTTGTGGAGGTCTCAATTTTTTTTCTGAGGTCTTGGCTGATTTCGTTCGATTTTTCATGATGTCAAGCAAAGAGGCACTGAGTTTGAAGGGAGGCCTTGAAATACATCCACAAGCACACCTCCCGATTGACTCAAATTATGTCAATCAGAAGCCTATCAGAACTTCTAATGCCATGACATCATTTTCTGGAATTTTCCAAGCTGTTTAAAGGCACAGTTAACTTAGGGTATGTAAACTTCTGACCCACTGGAATTGTGATACAGTGAATTAATCTGTCTGTAAACAATTTTTGGAAAAATGACTTGTGTCATGTACAAAGTAGATGTCCTAACTGACTTGCTAAAAATATAGTTTGTGAACAAGAAATTTGTGGAGTGGTTGAAAATGAGTTTTAATGACTTCAACCTAAGTGTATGTAAACTTCCGACTTCAACTGTAGGTAGGGGTGAAGTGACTGCATAGATAATAAACAGCGAGTAGCAAAACAAATGGAGGGGGGGGTCAATGTAAATAGTCCGGTGGCCATTTTATTAATTGTTTAGCAGTTTTTTGGCTTGAGGTGGAAGCTGTTAAGGATCCTTTTGGTCTTCGACTTGATGCTCCAGAATCACTTGCTGCGCGGAAGCAGAGGAAAAAGTCTATGACTTGGGTGACTGGAGTCTTTGACAATTTTTGGGGCTTTCCTCTGACACCACCTATAGGTCCTGGATGGCAAGAAGCTTGGCCCCAAGGATTTACTTGGCCGTACTCACTACCCTCTGTAGCACCTTACGGTCAGATGCCGAGCAGTTACCAGGCGGTGATGCAACCGGTAAGGATGCTCTCGATGGTGCAGCTGTAGAACTTTTTGAAGATCCTGGGACCCATGCCAAATCTTTTCAGTCTCCTGAGGGGGAAAGGTGTTGTCGTGCCCTCTTCATGACTGTCTTGGTGTGTTTGGACCATGATCGTTCGTTGGTAATGTGGACACCAAGGAACTTGAAACTCTCGACCCGCTCCACTACAGCCCCATTGATGTTAATGGGGGCCTATTCAGGTAGAGGGGTGGTCGTCTACCAAGATATCTTATTAACACTATTCTCCTCCCCTCAGGTTCCTGTCAGGTAGAGGGGTGGTCATCTACCCAGATATCGGGGACAAGCTGGACATTATCTGCCCCAAGGCTGAGCCAGGACGAGACTATGAGTTCTATAAGCTGTACCTGGTCAGGAGAGAGCAGGCGGAGGGGTGCAGCACGGTCATGGACCCCAACGTACTGGTCAACTGTAACAAGCCAGAGAAGGACATCAAGTTCACCATCAAGTTCCAGGAGTTTAGTCCCAACTATATGGGCCTGGAGTTTAAGAAGAATATGAATTACTACATCACATGTGAGTACTGAATCAATCTTTATAAAGTTGAGCCAAGAGTAGGAGAAAAACTCGACCTCCTTTTCCTTTACCCCAATCTTTGGCTATGTTCCGAGTCAGTGAGCATAACCTTGCTATTGAGAGCATAGCCTTGCTATTGAGAGAGGCCGCCGTAGGCAGAGCTGGCACTCAAGAGAAAGGCTACAGTATGTGCACACTCCCACAAAATGAGATGGAAACTGAGCTGCACTTCCTAACCTCCTGTCAAATGTATGACCATATTAGAGACACACATTTCCCTCAGATTACGCAGACCCACAAACAATTCTAAAACAAACCCAATTTTGATGAACTCTCATATCTACTGGATGTAATACAACAGTGTGCCATCGCAGCAGCAAGATGTGTGACCTGTTACCACAATAAAAGGGCAACCAGTGAAGAACAAACACCATTGTAAATACAACCCACATTTATGTTTATTTATTTTCCCTTTTGTACTTTAACCATTTGGACATCGTTACAACACTGTATTTAGACATAATATGGCATTTGAAACGTCTTTATTATTTTGTAACTTCTGTGAGTGTGATGTTTACTGTTACTTTGTGTTTATTTCACTTTTGTATATTATCTATTTCACTTGCTTTCGCAATGTTAGCATATGTTTTCCCATGCCAATAGAGCCCTGAAATTTAAATTTAAAAATTAAGTTCAGCTTGAAGCCCTCCCCCCTCCTCCCTCTCTCAGTGGGGGAGAGAGAGTTCAGCCTGTAGCCCTCCCCCTCCTCCCTCTCTCAGTGGGGGAGAGAGAGTTCAGCCTGTAGCCCTCCCCTCCTCCCTCTCTCAGTGGGGGAGAGAGTTCAGCCTGTAGCCCTCCCCCTCCTCCCTCTCTCAGTGGGGGAGAGAGTTCAGCTTGTAGCCCTCCCCTCCTCCCTCTCTCAGTGGGAGAGAGAGTTCAGCCTGTAGCCCTCCCCCTCCCTCTCTCAGTGGGAGAGAGAGTTCAGCCTGTAGCCCTCCCCTCCTCCCTCTCTCAGTGGGGGAGAGAGTTCAGCCTGTAGCCCTCCCCTCCTCCCTCTCTCAGTGGGAGAGAGAGTTCAGCCTGTAGCCCTCCCCCTCCTCCCTCTCTCAGTGGGAGAGAGAGTTCAGCTTGTAGCCCTCCCCCTCCTCCCTCTCTCAGTGGGGGACAGAGAGTTCAGCCTGTAGCCCTCCCCCTCCTCCCTCTCTCAGTGGGGGAGAGAGAGTTCAGCCTGTAGCCCTCCCCCTCCTCCCTCTCTCAGTGGGGGAGAGAGTTCAGCCTGTAGCCCTCCCCCTCCTCCCTCTCTCAGTGGGGGAGAGAGTTCAGCCTGTAGCCCTCCCCCTCCTCCCTCTCTCAGTGGGGGAGAGAGAGTTCAGCCTGTAGCCCTCCCCCTCCTCCCTCTCTCAGTGGGAGAGAGAGTTCAGCCTGTAGCCCTCCCCTCCTAACAAGTATGTAGCCCAAGCCCCTCCTCCCTCTCTCAGTGGGGGAGAGAGTTCAGCCTTATTCCCCTCCTCCCCTCTCAGTGGGGAGAGAGAGTTCAGCCTGTAGCCCTCCCCTCCTCCCTCTCTCAGTGGGGGAGAGAGAGTTCAGCCTGTAGCCCTCCCCCTCCTCCCTCTCTATCAGCCTCAGTGTATCCCTCCCCCTCCTCCCTCTCTCAGTGGGGGAGAGAGTTTAGCCTGTAGCCCTCCTCCCTCTCTCAGTGGGAGAGAGAGTTTAGCCTCCATAGCCCTCCCCTCCTCCCTCTCTCAGTGGGGGGAGAGTTTAGCCTCCATCCCTCCATCCCTCTCTCAGTGGGGAGAGGTTCAGCCTGTAGCCCTCCATCCTCCTCCCTCTCTCAGTGGGGGGAGAGTTTAGCCTGTAGCCCTCCTCCCTCTCTCAGTGGGGGAGAGAGTTCAGCCTGTAGCCCTCCCCCTCCTCCCTCTCTCAGTTTAGTAGTTCTCCTCCTTAGCCCTCCCCCTCCTCCCTCTCTCAGTGGGGGAGAGAGTTCAGCCTGTAGCCCTCCCCCTCCTCCCTCTCTCAGTGGGGGGAGAGAGTTCAGCCTGTAGCCCTCCCCCTCCTCCCTCTCTCAGTGGGGGAGAGAGTTCAGCCTTTAGCCCTCCCCCTCCTCCCTCTCTCAGTGGGGAGAGAGTTCAGCCTTTAGCCCTCCTCCTCCTCCTCTCTCAGTGGGGGAGAGAGAGTTCAGCCTGTAGCCCTCCCTCCATCCCTCCTCCCTCCTCCCTCAGTGGGGGAGAGAGAGTTCAGCCTGTAGCCCTCCCCCTCCTCCCTCTCTCAGTGGGGGAGAGAGTTCAGCCTTTAGCCCTCCCCCTCCTCCCTCTCTCAGTGGGGGAGAGAGTTCAGCCTGTAGCCCTCCCCCCTCCTCCCTCTCTCAGTGGGGGAGAGAGTTCAGCCTTTATCCCTCCCCCTCCTCCCTCTCTCAGTGGGGAGAGAGTTCATCCTGTAGCCCTCCCCTCCTCCCTCTCTCAGTGGGGGAGAGAGTTCAGCCTTAGCCCTCCCCCTCCTCCCTCTCTCAGTGGGGGAGAGAGTTCAGCCTGTAGCCCTCCCCTCCTCCCTCTCTCAGTGGGGGAGAGAGTTCAGCCTGTAGCCCTCCCCTCCTCCCTCTCTCAGTGGGGGAGAGAGAGTTCAGCCTGTAGCCCTCCCCCTCCTCCCTCTCTCAGTGGGGGGAGAGAGTTCAGCCTGTAGCCCTCCCCTCCTCCCTCTCTCAGTGGGGGAGAGAGAGTTTAGCCTGTAGCCCTCCCCCTCCTCCCTCTCTCAGTGGGAGAGAGAGTTCAGCCTGTAGCCCTCCCCTCCTCCCTCTCTCAGTGGGGGAGAGAGAGTTCAGCCTGTAGCCCTCCCCCTCCTCCCTCTCTCAGTGGGGGAGAGAGAGTTCAGCCTGTAGCCCTCCCCCTCCTCCCTCTCTCAGTGGGGGAGAGAGAGTTCAGCCTGTAGCCCTCCCCCTCCTCCCTCTCTCAGTGGGGGAGAGAGTTCAGCTTGTAGCCCTCCCCTCCTCCCTCTCTCAGTGGGGGAGAGAGAGTTCAGCTTGTAGCCCTCCCCTCCTCCCTCTCTCAGTGGGGGAGAGAGAGTTGACCCCAGGATACTGAGCCCCAGCTGAGGGAAGAAGTGCAACTGCCAACACCAGAGTCCAAAGAAATACATTCTAGTAACAAGCATATTATGCAGATAAGACATCTTAATTATCTATGTTACCCAACTCATTCTTATTCATCCACCACACTCTCCATCCCTGCATCCCTCCATCTCTTTATCCGTACATCCCTCTATCCCTCCATCCCTCCATCTCTTTATCCCTCCATCCCTTTATCCCTCCATCTCTTTATCCCTCTATCCCTCCATCCTTCCATCTCTTTATCCCTCCATCTCTTTATCCCTCCATCCCTCTATCCCTCCGTCCCTCCATCTCTTTATCCCTCCATCTCTTTATCCCTTCATCCATCCATCCCTCCATCCCTCCATCTCTTTATCCCTCCATCCCTCCATCTCTTTATCCCTCCATCTCTTTATCCCTACATCCCTCCATCCCTCCATCCCTCCTTCTCTTTATCCCTCCATCCCGCCATCTCTTTATCCCTCCATCTCTTCATCCCTCCATCTCTTTATCCCTCCATCCCTCTATCCCTTCATCCCTCCATCTCTTTATCCCTCCATCCTTTTATCCCTCCATCTCTTTATCCCTCCATCTCTTTATCCCTCCATCCCTTTATCCCTCCATCCCTCCATCCCTCCATCCGTGCCCTCCATCTCTTTATCCCTCCATCTCTTTATCCCTCCATCTCTTTATCCCTCCATCTCTTTATCCCTCCATCCCTTTATCGCGCCATCTCTTTATCCCTCCATCCATTATCCCTCCATCCCTCCATCTCTTTATCCCTCCATCCCTTTATCCCTCCATCCCTCCATCCCTGCCCTCCATCTCTTTATCCCTCCATCTCTTTATCCCTCCATCCCTTTATCCCTCCATCCCTCCATCTCTTTATCCCTCCATCCCTTTATCCCTCCATCCCTCCATCCCTTTATCCCTCCATCCCTCCATCTCTTTATCCCTCCATCCCTTTATCCCTCCATCCCTCCATCTCTTTATCCCTCCATCCCTCCATCTCTTTATGCCTCCATCCCTTTATCCCTCCATCCCTCCATCCCTCCATCTCTTTATTCCTCCATCCCTCCATCTCTTTATCCCTCCATACCTCCATCCCTGCCCTCCATCTCTTTATCCCTCCATCCCTCCATCTCTTTATCCCTCCATCCCTCCATCTCTTTATCCCTCCATACCTCCATCCCTGCCCTCCATCTCTTTATCCCTCCATCCCTCCATCTCTTTATCCTCCATCCCTCCATCTCTTTATCCCTCCATCCCTTTATCCCTCCATCCCTCCATCTCTTTATCCCTCCATCCCTTTATCCCTCCATCCCTCCATCCCTCCATCCCTGCCCTCCATCTCTTTATCCCTCCATCCCTCCATCTCTTTATCCCTCCATCCCTCCATCTCTTTATCCCTCCATCCCTCCATCTCTTTATCCCTCCATCCCTCCATCTCTTTATCCCTCCATCCCTTTATCCCTCCATCCCTCCATCTCTTTATCCCTCCATCCCTTTATCCCTCCATCCCTCCATCCCTCCATCCCTGCACTCCATCTCTTTATCCCTCCATCCCTCCATCTCTTTATCCCTCCATCCCTCCATCCCTCCATCCCTCCATCCATCCATCCCTGCCCTCCATCTCTTTATCCCTCCATCCCTTTATCCCTCCATCCCTCCATCTCTTTATTCCTCCATCCCTGCCCTCTATCCCTCCATCCACACCTCTGCATTGCTTGCTGTTTGGGGTTTTAGGCTGGGTTTCTGTACAGCACTTTGTGACATCAGCTGATGTAAGAAGGGCTTTATGAATACATTTGATTGATTGACTGACTGACTGATGTATTGATTTATTGATTGACTGATTGGTTGATTGATTAGAGAGAGGGAGAGAGAGATAAAAGTCTAGAGAGAGGGAGATGGAGATAAAAGGTCAAGGTTAAATGCCCCAGTGAAAGAACATCAGATCAGCACTGCCCTAGATAGGAGCTGCCACGTACATGGTCGCATATGCATACACACATCCACAGAATCAAGATTAGTAGGTTTATCCCTGTCTGTCCATGTCAACAACACTCTGCTTGTGTTTACTAGTGGTGTATGGTCTTTAGTAGTGGTGTGTAGTGTTTACTAGTGGTGTTTACTAGTGGTGTGTAGTGTTTACTAGTAGTGTGTGGTGTTTACTAGTGGTGTTTACTAGTAGTGTGTGGTGTTTACTAGTGGTGTTTACTAGTGGTGTGTAATGTTTATTAGTGGTGTGTGGTGTTTACTAGTGGTGTGTAGTGTTTAGTAGTGGTGTGTGGTGTTTACTAGTGGTGTGTAGTGTTTACTAGTGGTGTGTAGCGTTTACTAGTTGTGTGTGGTGTTTACTAGTGGTGTTTATTAGTGGTGTGTAGTGTTTACTAGTGGTGTGTGGTGTTTACTAGTGGTGTGTAATGTTTACTAGTGGTGTGTGGTGTTTACTAGTGGTGTGTAGTGTTTACTAGTGGTGTGTAGTGTTTACTAGTGGTGTGTAGTGTTTACTAGTGGTGTGTGGTGTTTACTAGTGGTGTGTGGTGTATACTAGTGGTGTGTGGTGTTTAGTAGTGGTGTGTGGTGTATACTAGTGGTGTGTGTGTGGTGTTTAGTAGTGGTGTGTGGTGTATACTAGTGGTGTGTGTGTGGTGTTTAGTAGTGGTGTGTAGTGTTTACTTGTGGTGTATGGTGTTTACTAGTGGTGTGTGGTGTTTAGTAGTGGTGTGTAGTGTTTACTTGTGGTGTATGGTGTTTACTAGTGGTGTGTGGTGTTTAGTAGTGGTGTATGGTGTTTACTAGTGGTGTGTGGTGTTTAGTAGTGGTGTGTGGTGTTTACTAGTGGTGTGTGGTGTGTGGTGTTTACTAGTGGTGTGTGGTGTTTACTAGTGGTGTGTAGTGTTTACTAGTGGTGTGTGGTGTTTACTAGTGGTGTGTCATGTTTACTAGTGGTGTGTGGTGTGTGGTGTTTACTAGTGGTGTGTGGTGTGTGGTGTTTACTAGTGGTGTGTAGTGTTTACTAGTGGTGTATGGTGTTTACTAGTGGTGTGTGGTGTTTACTAGTGGTGTGTGGTAGTTTACTAGTGGTGTGTAGTGTTTACTAGTGGTGTGTAGTGTTTACTAGTGGTGTGTGGTGTTTACTAGTGGTGTGTGGTGTTTCAAATCAAATGTTTTTTGTCACATATGCTGAATACAACAGGTGTAGTAGACCTTACAGTGAAATGCTGAATACAACAGGTATATACTCCACAGTGAAATGCTGAATACAACAGGTATAGACTCCACAGTGAAATGCTGACTTACAAGCCCTTAACCAACAATGCTTTAAGAACTTTTAAGAAAAATAGGTGTTAAGTAAAAAATAGAAAATAAAAGCAACAAATAATTCAACAGCAGCAGTAAAATAGCAATAGCGAGGCTATATACAGGGGGAACTGGTACAGAGTCAATGTGGAGGCTATATACAGGGGGAACTGGTACAGAGTCAATGTGGAGGCTATATACAGGGGGAACTGGTACAGAGTCAATGTGGAGGCTATATACAGGGGGAACTGGTACAGAGTCAATGTGGAGACTATATACAGGGTGTTACGGTACAGAGTCAATGTGGAGGCTATATACTGGGTGTTACGGTACAGAGTCAATGTGGAGGCTATATACAGGGGGAACTGGTACAGAGTCAATATGGAGGCTATATACAAGGGGAACTGGTACAGAGTCAATGTGGAGGCTATATACAGGGGGAACTGGTACAGAGTCAGTGTGGAGGCTATATACTGGGTGTTACGGTACAGAGTCAATGTGGAGGCTATATACAGGGTGTTACGGTACAGAGTCAATGTGGAGGCTATATACTGGGTGTTACGGTACAGAGTCAATATGGAGGCTATATACAGGGTGTTACGGTACAGAGTCAATGTGGAGGCTATATACAGGGGGAACTGGTACAGAGTCAATGTGGAGGCTATATACAGTGTGTTACGGTACAGAGTCTAAGTGGAGACTATATACAGGGTGTTACGGTACAGAGTCAATGTGGAGGCTATATACAGGGTGTTACGGTACAGAGTCAATGTGGAGGCTATATACAGGGTGTTACGGTACAGAGTCAATGTGGAGGCTATATACAGGGGGTTACGGTACAGAGTCAATGTGGAGGCTATATACAGGGGGTTACGGTACAGAGTCAATGTGGAGACTATATACAGGGTGTTACGGTACAGAGTCAATGTGGAGGCTATATACAGGGTGTTACGGTACAGAGTCAATGTGGAGGCTATATACAGGGGGAACTGGTACAGAGTCAATGTGGAGGCTATATACAGGGGGAACTGGTACAGAGTCAATGTGGAGGCTATATACAGGGGGAACTGGTACAGAGTCAATGTGGAGACTATATACAGGGGGAACTGGTACAGAGTCAATGTGGAGGCTATATACAGGGGGAACTGGTACAGAGTCAATGTGGAGACTATATACAGGGTGAACTGGTACAGAGTCAATGTGGAGGCTATATACGGTGGGAACTGGTACAGAGTCAATGTGGAGGCTATATACAGGGGGAACTGGTACAGAGTCAATGTGGAGACTATATACAGGGGGAACTGGTACAGAGTCAATGTGGAGGCTATATACAGGGGTTACCAGTACAGAGTCAATGTGGAGGCTATATACAGGGGGAACTGGTACAGAGTCAATGTGGAGGCTATATACAGGGTGTTACGGTACAGAGTCAATGTGGAGGCTATATACAGGGGGAACTGGTACAGAGTCATTGTGCAGGGCATCGGTTAGTAAAGGTAATTGATGTAATATGTACATGTAAGTAGAGTTAAAGTGACCATGCATAGATAATAAACAGGAAGTAGCAGCAGCGTAAAAGATTAGCTGTTCAGGAGTCTTATGGCTTGGGGGTAGAAGCTGTTTAGAAGCCTCTTGGTCCTAGACTTGGCGCTCCGGTACCGCTTGCCATGCGGTAGCAGAGTGAACAGTCTATGACTAGGTCGGCTGGAGTCTTTGAAAATTCTTAGGGCCTTCCTCTGACACCGCCTGGTATAGAGGTCCTGGATGGAAAGAAGCTTTGCCCCAGTAATGTACTGGGCGGTAGGCACTACCCTCTGTAGTGCCTTGTGATCGGAGGCCGAGCAGTATTTATACCAGGCAGTGATGCAACCATGCTCTCGATTGTGCAGCTGTAGAACTTTTTGAGGATCTCAGGACCCATGCCAAATCATTCAGTCTCCTGAGGGGGAACAGGTGTTGTCGTGCCCTCTTCACGACTGTCTTTGTGTGCTTGGACCATGATAGTTGTTGGTGATGTGGACGCCAAGGAACTTGAAGCTCCCAACCTGCTCCACTACAGCCCCGTCGATGAGAATGGGGGCGGGCTCGGGCCTCTTTTTACCTGTAGTCCACAATCATCTCCTTTGTCTTGATCACGTTGAAGGAGAAGTTGTTGTCCTGTTTACTAGTGGTGTATGGTGTTTACTAGTGGTGTATGGGCTGTATGCCGTGCCCTCAGCTGTGACTGTAGAGAGAGAGCTGGGCAGGTTGTCTCTCCTAGTCATTGTCATGATATCTCATTCTGAAAGGATGAGCGGTGCAGTGGGCGTGTGTGTGTTTGTGCAGCACAGGGTTATTGAGGTTGGTTATTGTCCTGGTTTTATTATTACTGAGAGGGGGAGAGGGGAGAGAGAGAGAGAGGGGGGGGGTAAGAGAGAGAGAAAAGCCACTTTCATTATCATATACACGGTCAGTGAATGGTAACCATTGGTTACGATAGAACCCTCTCTGAGATGAATCTCATATTCATGTATTCATCTAAATTAATCTTGTCCCTGCATCGCATCTCTTAACACACACTGATCCCCTTGACAAACACACACACGGACACACAAACACAAACACTCATCCTGTCTCAGCTGTGATGCACTCAAATTGTATTAGTCACATGCACCGAATACAACAGGTGTAGACCTTACAGTGAAATGCTTACTTACGAGCCCCTAACCGATAAGAATAAGAGATAAAAGTAATGAAAGAGCAGCAGTAAAAAAAGAACAATATATACAGGTGGGTGCCAGTATAGAGTCAATGTGCGGGGGCACCGGTTAGTTGAGGTAGTATGTACATGTAGGTAGAGTTAATTAAAGTGATTATGCATAGATGACAACAGAGAGTAACAGTGGTGTGGAAAAGGGGGGTTGGGCAATGCAAATAGTCTGGGTAGCCATTTGATTAGATGTTGAGGAGTCATGGCTTGGGGGTAGAAGCTGTTTAGAAGCCTCTTGGACCTAAACGTGGCGCTCTGATACCGCTTGCAGGCCTACCACTGTTGTGTCATTTGCAAACTTAATGATGGTGTTGGAGTCGTGCCTGGCCGTGCGGTCATGAGTGAACAGGGAGTACAAGAGGGGGCTGAGCAAGCACCCCTGAGGGGCCCCCGTGTTGAGGATCAGCATGGAGGATGTGTTGTTACCTACCCTCACCACCTGGGGGCGGCCCGTCAGGAAGTCAAGGATTCAGTTGCAGAGGGAGGTGTTTAGTCCCAGGGTTCTTAGCTTGTTGATGAGCTTTGAGGGCACTACGTTGAGTGTTGAACGCTGAGCTGTAGTCAATTAATAGCATTCTCACATATTTGTATTTATTTTATTTCACCATTATTTAACCAGGTAGGCCAGTTGAGAACAAGTTCTCATTTACATCTGCGACCTGGCCAAGATAAAGCAAAGCAGTTCGACACATACAACAACAGAGTTACACATGGAATAAACAGCCATACAGTCAATAATACAGTATAAAAAGTATATATACAGTGTGTGCAAATGAGGTAGGATAAGGGAGGTAAGGCAATAAATAGGCCATGGTGGCGAAGTAATTACAATATAGCAATTAAACACTGGAATGGTAGATATGCAGAAGATGAATGTGCAAGTAGAGATACTGGGGTGCAAAGGAGCAAGATAAATAAATACAGTATGGGGAGGAGGTAGTTGGATGGGCTATTTACAGATGGGCTATGTACCGGTGCAGTGATCGGTGAGCTGCTCTGACAGCTGATGCTTAAAGCTAGTGAGGGAGATACGAGTCTCCAGCTTCAGTGATTTTTGAAGATCATTCCAGTCGTTGGCAGCAGAGAACTGGAAGGAAAGGCGGCCAAAGGAAGAATTGGCTTTGGGGGTGACCAGTGAGATATACCTGCTGGAGCACGTGCTACGGGTGGGTGCTGCTATGGTGACCAGTGAGTTGAGATAAGACGGGGCTTTACCTAGCAGAGACTTGTGGGTTTGGCGACGAGTATGAAGCGAGGGCCAGCCAACGAGAGCGTACAGGTTGCAGTGGGGGTAGTATATGGGCTTTGGTGACAAAACTGATGGCACTGTGATAGACTGCATCCAATTTGTTGAGTAGACTTGGAGGATATTTTGTAAATGACATCGCCGAAATAGAAGGATCGGTAGGATGGTCATTTTTACGAGGGTATGTTTGGCAGCATGAGTGAAGGATGCTTTGTTGTGAAATAGGAAGCCGATTCTAGATTTAAATTTGGATTGGAGATGTTTAATGTGAGTCTGGAAGGAGAGTTTACATTCTAACCAGACACCTAGGTATTTGTAGTTGTCCACATATTCTAAGTCAGAACCATCCAAAGTAGTGATGCTTGACAGGCGGGCTGGCAGGTGTGGGCAGCGATCAGTTGAAGAGCATGCATTTAGTTTTACTTGCATTTAAGAGCAGTTGGAGGCCATGGAAGGAGAGCTGTATGGCATTGAAGCTCGTCCGGAGGTTAGTTAACAGTGTCCAAAGAAGGGCCAGAGGTATACAGAATGGTGTCGTCTGCGTAGAGGTGGATCAGAGAATCACCAGCAGCAAGAGCGACATCATTGATGTATACAGAGAAGAGAGTCGGCCTGAGAATTTAACCCTGCGGCACCCCCATAGAGACTGCCAGAGGCCCTTTGATTTGACACACTGAACTCTATCAGAGAAGTAGTTGATAAACCAGGCGAGGCAATCATTTGAGAAACCAAGGCTGTTGAGTCTGCCAATAAGAATGTTGTGATTGACAGAGTCGAAAGCCTTGGCCAGGTCGATGGATATGGCTGCACAGTAATGTCTCTAATCGATGGCAGTTATGATATTGTTTAGGACCTTGAGCGTGGCTGAGGTGTACCCATGACCAGCTCTGAAACCAGATTGCATAGCAGAGAAAGTAGGGTGGGATTTGGAAATGGTCGGTAATCGGTTTAACTTGGCTTTCGAAGACCTTAGAAAGGCAGGGTAGGATAGATATAGGTCTGTAGCAGTTTGGGTCTAGAATGTCTCCCCCTGTGAAGAGGGGGATGACCTGGGCAGTTTTCCAATCTTTGGGAATCTCAGACGATACAAAAGAGACAGCAATAGGGGTTGCAACAATTTCTAGCCCAGCTGATTTGTAGGGTTCCAGATTTTGCAGCTCTTTCAGAACATCAGCTATCTGGATTTGGGTGAAGGAGAAATGGGGGAGACTTGGGCAAGTTGCTGTGGGGGGTGCAGGGCTGTTGACCGGGGTAGGGGTAGCCAGGTGGAAAGCATGGCCAGATGTAGAAAAATGCTTATTGAAAATCTCAATTATAGTGGATTTATCGGTGGTGACAGTGTTTCCTAGCCTCAGTGTCGTGAGCAGCTGGGAGGAGGTGCTCTTATTCTCCATAGACTTTACAGTGTCCCAGAATTTTTTTGAGTTTGTGCTACAGGATGCAAATTTCTGCTTGAAAAAGCTAGCCTTAACTTTCCTAACTGCCTGTGTATATTGGTTCCTATCTTCCCTGAAAAGTTGCATATCACGGGGGCTATTTGATGCTAATGCAGAACGCCACAGGATGTTTTTGTGCTGGTCAAGGGCAGTCAGGTCTAGAGAGAACCAAGGGCTGTATCTGTTTTTGAATGGATGAGGCATCCACTGCTGACGGGATGAGGTCAATATCCTTCCAGGATACCCGAGCCAGGTCGATTAGAAAGGCCTCCTCGCTGGAGTGTTTTAGGGAGCTGTCACGCCTTGGTCTTAGTATTTTGTGTTTACGTTAATTAGTTGGTCAGGCCAGGGTGTGACATGGGTTTATGTTGTTGTATTTCGTAGTGGGGTTTTTTAGTTATTGAGATTGCGGCTGAGTAGGGGTGTTGCATAGGTTTGGCTGCCTGAGGCGGTTCTCAGTCAGAGTCAGGTGATTCTCGTTGTCTCTGATTGGGAACCGTATTTAGGTAGCCTGGGTTTCACTTTGTATTTCGTGGGTGATTGTTCCTGTCTCTGTGTAGTTTAACCAGATAGGCTGTAATTAGGTTTCACGTTCCGTTTTGTTGTTTTTTTGTATTTGTATCAGTTATTTCATGTACCGCGTTTGTTCCATTAAAAAACATGAGTAACCAACACGCTGCATTTCGGTCCGACTTTCTTGCGACAAACGAAGAACGCCGTTACAGAATCACCCACCACACTCGGACCGAGCAGCGTGTTAACAGGCAGCAGCGAAGGGAGGATGTTATGGACAGCAGAGGCTTGGAGTATACGACGTGGGAAGAAATAGACAGGTGGGCGGCCGACCCAGAGAGAGTGCCAGAGCCCGCCTGGGATTCGCTGGAGCAGTGCGATGAGGGCTATAGGCGAATGGAGTCGAAATGAAAGACACGGCGGCGCAGAGCGAAACCCGAAAGTCACCCCCAAATATTTATTGGGGGAGGGCTCAGGGAGAGAGTAGCAGAGTCAGGAGTCAGACCTGAGCCTACTCTTCCTGTTAATTGTGAGGAGCAGCGATCTAAGGACTTCTGGACTTGGGAGGAGATATTAGACGGAAAAGGACCCTGGGCACAGCCTGGAGAATATCGCCGTCCCAAGGAGGAACTAGAGGCGGCTAAAGCGGAGAAGCGCTGGTATGAGGAGGCAGCACGGCGACGTGGATGGAAGCCCGGGAATCAGCCCCAAAGATTTCTTCGGGGGGGGGCTTTCAGGGAGTATGGCTACGCCAGGTAGGAGACCTGCGCAAACTCCCTGTGCTTACCAGGGGGCTAGAGAGACTGGGCAGGCACCGTGTTATGCAGTGGTGCGCACGGTGTCCCAAGTGCGGGTGCATAGCCCGGTGCGGTTCATACCAGCCCTTCGTATTGGCGGGGCTAGAGTGGGCATCGAGCCATGTAAGGTTGGGCAGGCTCGGTGCTCAAGAGCTCCAGTGCGCCTGCATGGTCCGGTCTATCCAGAGCCACCTCCACACACCAGTCCTCCGCTACCAGCTCCCCGCACCAGGCTTCCTGTGCGTGTCTTCGGCCCAATACCACCAGTGCCAGTACCACGCATCAGGCCTACAGTGCGCCTCACCTCTCCTGCGCTGTCAGAGCCTTTCCTCTCTCCTGCGCTGTCGGAGTCTCCCGCCTGTTCAGAGCTATCAGAGCCTTTCTCCTCTCCAGCGCTACAGGAGCCTCCTGCCTGTTCGGAGCAGCCTGAGCTGCCAATCTGCATGGAGCAGCTAGAGCTGCCAGTCTGCATGGAGCAGCTAGAGCTGCCAGTCTGCATGGAGCAGCTAGAGCTGCCAGTCTGCATGGAGCAGCTAGAGCTGCCAGTCTGCAAGGAGCTGCCAGTCTGCATGGAGCTGCCAGTCTGCATGGAGCTGCCAGTCTGCAAGGAGCTGCCAGTCGGCAAGGAGCTGCCAAAGCTGTTAGTCTGCATGGAACAGTCAGAGCTGTCAGTCTGCAAGAAGCCGCCAGAGCTGTCAATCTGCATGGAGCAGCCAGATCCGCCAGTCAGCCAGACTCTTCCAGATCTGCCAGTCAGCCAGACTCTTCCAGATCTGCCAGTCAGCCAGACTCTTCCAGATATGCCAGTCAGCCAGACTCTTCCAGATCTGCCAGTCAACCAGACTCTTCCAAATCTGCTAGTCAACCAGACTCTTCCAGATCTGCTAGTCAACCAGACTCTTCCAGATCCGCTAGTCAACCAGACTCTTCCAGATCCGCCAGTCAGCCAGGATCTGCCGGATTCAATTGCCTGGCTGGGCTTCATCTCAGTACTGGGCTTCCTCTCAGTGCTGGGCTTCCTCTCAGTGCTGGGCTTTCTCTCAGTACTGGGCTGCCCCTCAGTCCCGAGCTGCCCCTCAGTCCCGAGCTGCCCCTCAGTCCCGAGCTGCTCCTCAGTCCCGAGCTTCCCCTCAGTCCCGAGCTGCTCCTCAGTCCCGAGCTGCCCCTCAGTCCCGAGCTGCCTCAGTCCCGAGCTGCCCCTCAGTCACGAGCTGGTTTAAATAATGCAAAAACAAAGTGTTGGAGAACAAAGTAAAAGTGCAATATGTGCTTTTCAGTTCCTTGCTCAGAACATGAGAACATATGAAAGCCGGTGGTTCCTTTTAACATGAGTCTTCAATATTCCCAGGTAAGAAGTTTTAGGTTGTAGTTATTATAGGAAATATAGGACTTTTTCCCCCTATACCATTTGTATTTCATTAACCTTTGACTATTGGATGTTCTTATAGGCACTTTAGTATTGCCAGTGTAACAGTATAGCTTCCGTCCCTTTCCTCGCTCCTCCCTGGGCTCGAACCAGCAACACAACGACAACAGCCACCATCAAAGCAGCGTTACCCATGCAGAGCAAGGGGAACAACTACTAGAAGGCTCAGAGCGAGTGACGTTTGAAACTCTATTAGTGCACGCTAACTAGCTAGCCATTTCACTTCGGTTACACCAGCCTCATCTCGGGAGTTGATAGGCTTGAAGTCATAAACAGTGCAATGCTTGACGCACAACGAAGATCTGCTGGCAAAATGCACGAAAGTGCTGTTTGAATGAATGTTTACGTGCCTGCTTCTGCCTACCACCGCTCAGTCAGATATTTAGATACTTGTATGCTCAGTCAGATTATATGCAATGCAGGCACATGCTAGATAATATCTAGTTATATCATCAGCCATGTGTAGTTAGCTAGTGATTATGATTGATTGTTTTTTATAAGATAAGTTTAATGCTAGCAAGCAACTTACCTTGGCTTACTGCATTCGCGTGACAGGCAGTCTCCTTGTGGAGTGCAACGAGAGAGAGTCAGGTTGTTATTGAGTTGGACGAGTTAACTGTAAGGTTGCAAGATTGGTGAAAATTTGTCGTTCTGCCCCTGAACGAGGCAGTTAACACACCGTTCCTAGGCCGTCATTGAAAATAAGAATGTGTTCTTAACTGACTTGCCTAGTTAAATAAAAATAATTGGCGCCCAAAAATACCGATTTCCGATTGTTATGAAAACTTGAAATCGGACCGATTTAATCCAATTAATCGGTCAACCTCTAATTTAGAGGGCAAGTTGGTTAGGATGATATCTATGAGGGTGCCTGTGTTTATGGATTTGGGGTTGTACTCGGTGAGTTCATTGATAATTTGTGTGAGACTGAGGGCATTAAGCTTAGATTGTAGGATGGCCGGGGTGTTAAGCATGTCAGGTCATCTAGCAGCACGAGCTCTGAAGATAGATGGGGGGGACTCAATTCACACATGGTGTCCAGGGCACCGCTGGGGGCAGAGGATGGTCTATAGCAAGCGGCAATGGTGAGATAATTTTTTCTGGAAAGGTGGATTTTTAAAAGTAGAAGCTCTAATTGTTTGGGTACAGACTTGGATAGTAAGACAGAACTCTGCAGGCTATCTCTGCAGTAGATTGCAACTCCGCACCCTTTGGCAGTTCTATCTTGTCGGAAAATGTTATAGTTAGGGATTTAAATTTCAGGGGTTTTGGTTGTCTTCCTAAGCCAGGATTCAGACACAGCTAGGACATCCAGGTTGGCAGAGTGTGCTAAAGCAGTGAATAAAGCAAACTTAGAGAGAAGGCTTCTAACGTTAACATGCATGACACCAAGGCTTTTACGGTTACAGAAGTCAACAAATGAGAGCACCTGGGGAATAGGAGTGGAGCTAGACACTGCAGGGCCTGGATTAACCTCTTTATCACCAGAGGAACAGAGGAGGAGTAGGATCTACAGTGAAATATAACAATAATCACTAACCAGAACAGTAATGGACAAGGCATATTGACATTAGGGAGAGGCATGCGTAGCCCTGTGATCATAAGGGTCCAGTGAGTGTTTGGGCTGGCTGGAGACACGGCGATTCAGACAGCTAGCAGGCCGGGGCTAGCAAGCTATCAGTTAGCAGGCCGGGGCTAGCAAGCTATCAGTTAGCAGGCCGGGGCTAGCAAGCTATCAGTTAGCAGGCCGGGGCTAGCAAGCTATCAGTTAGCAGGCCGGGGCTAGCAAGCTAGCAGAAAGGCCTTAGAGGGACGTTGCGCCGGAGGAAAGTCTGTTTTAGCGGTGACGGATTAGTAGGGTTCCGAGTAGCAGAGGGGTCCAAGTCCAATTGCCAAAATAGGTATAGTGAACAAAGAAATAGGCCAATAGATCTATTCAGCTAACAGTCCAATATAGCGGGCCGCGGCTCGCAGGCTAGCAGATGGGCATTCAGGGGACATCACGACGGAGGGGCCTGTTCGAGAAAAGAACTCGGGCAGAATACGTCGGTAGTCCAGTCGTGATGGATGAGCAGGGCTTCGCTGAGTCAAAGGGGCCCAGGCCAACTGGCAAAATAGGTATAGTGGCCCGAGAAATTGGCCGACTGGCCTATTAGCTCACAGTCCGATTCGTTCTAGACAGCTAGCGGGCCGTGGCTAGCAGGTTAGCAGATGGGCATTCAGGGGACGTCGCGACTGTTAGAGGAATTTAATTCCTATATGTTCATTAACCAGTTCAATTGTAACAAAGCAAAACACTTTGTCCGTTTCTAAGAATTTGTAAGGTTCTTATTTGCATAAAATAGACAAAGATCAGTCTCAAAATTAATCAATAGCGTTTATTCCCGAGAGCTCTGGTCATAATACCATGTACATTGGTTTATATACCCCACATTTCATCATAAATGTCCCTCCTTCTCTCAGATACAATGGCAATATAGTTCACAAGCCTTCTCACATTGTCTTCCATCTGTTAAACAATCTACTACAAGCCCAAGGTCTCTCCTCTCTCTGGGTAGGGACAGAATGTCCTGTAAGGAACACAGTATTCCAGCCGGTCTGACGATAGCTCCATTAATTTCTAACAAGGAACAGAAAGTCCTTGTTCTAATTCTTGACTAAAACTACACACCTTATATTCAGTCTTAGAATTATAATAAGATTCATACATTCACACAGTGACAGAGTAGTATTCTGTTTAGTTTTAATTCTAAGCTAAATGTATACATAATTTTGTCATTATTCATAAAAATCCCATAACAGCGAAGTAGGAGCCAGTTGAGTACACCGCCGAGCAGATTACTTCAGTATTCCTGTCATGAACGATCGGTGGGGTTCCGTGCCCAGTACCGGCAGTAGAAGGGGTCAAGGTATTGTAGCCCAGGAGTGGCTGATGGGCCTCTTCAGCTAGTCGGGAGAGGGCTAGCGCCAGGCTAATTGGTGCTTGCTTCGGGACAGTGACGTTAGCCAGGAGTAGTCACTTGGATTGCAGATAGCTAGCTGAGATGATTCAGGTGAAAAGGTTTAGAGCTTGCGGTAGGAATCCAGGGATATGGAGAGAAAATAGGTCCAGTATGCTCTGGTTTGAATTGCATTGTACAAACTGGCGAGAGCTTTCCGAGCTAACGTTTAGCTGATGACCGCCAGCAGTGGTTAGCTGACTACTAGCTAGTAGCTAATGAGCTGTCTAGCTTCTGTTGGGGGATTCCGTTTCGAGGTAAATAAAAGTACTTTAGAAAAAACAGATCCACACCTCATTGGTTGAGGCGGGTTGCAGGAGAGTATTTTGAAGTTGAGGTTTAGAAAAATATTTGTAAAAAGATATGCGAAGAAAAATATATAAAAAGATAGATACATGGGACACAACAAGATGAAGGGCAAAGACATCTGACTGCTACGCCAACTTGGACAGAGCTGAGGTGTAGGTGTTCCTTTTGTCCAGGTGGGAAAGGGCAGTGTGGAGTACAATAGAGACTGCATCTGTGGATCTGTTGGGGCGGTATGAAAATTGTTGTGGGTCTAGGGTGTCTGGGATAATGGTGTTGATGTGAGCCATGACCAGCCTTTCAAAGCCACTTCATGGCTACAGATGTGAGTGCTATGGGTCGGTAGTCATTTAGGCAGACTACCTTAGTGTTCTTGGGTACAGGTACTGTGGTGGTCTGCTTAAAACATGTTGGTATTACAGACTCGGACAGGAAGAGGTTGAAAATGTCAGTGAAGACACTTTGCTAGTTGGTCACCGCATGCTCACAGTACAGTCCTGGTAATCCGTCGGGTCCTGCGGCCTTGTGAATGTTGACCTGTCTAAAGGTCTGACGGTACAGCTGGTCTACCATGACTTCTGGTTGGTGTATGTACGTACTGTGGGGACGACGTCATTGATGTACTTGTTGATGAAGCCATTGACTGATGTAATGTACTCCTCAATGCCATTGGAGGAATCCCGGAACATATTCCAGTCTGTGATAGCAAAACAGTCCTGTCGCTTAGCATCTGTTTCATCTGACCACTTTTTTATTGATCTCGTCACTGCTGCTTCCTGCTTTAATTTTTGCTTGTAAGCAGGAATCAGGAGGATGGAATTATGGTCAGATTTTCCAAATGGAGGGCGAGGGAGAGCTTTGTATGCGTCTCTGTGTTTGGTGTAAAGGTGGGCCAGAGTTGTTTTTCCCTCTGGTTGCACATTTAACATGCTGATAGAAATGTGGTAAAACAGATTTAAGTTTCCCTGCATTAAAGTCCCCAGCTACTTGGAGCGCCGCCTCTGGGTGAGCGTTTTCTTGTTTGCTTTTGGCGGAATACAGCTCATTTGTCACGCCCTGACCTTAGAGAGATGTTTTATTTCTCTATTTGGTTAGGGCAGGGTGTGATTTGGGTGGACATTCTATGTTTTCCATTCATTTGTTTTTGGCCGAGTGTGATTCCCAATCAGAGGCAGCTGTCTATCGTTGTCTCTGATTGGGAATCATACTTAGGCAGCCTTTTTCCCACCTAATGTTGTGGGTAATTAATACTTTTCTGTTTAGTGTCTATGCCTGATGGAACTGTTTGCTTTCATTTTTGGGTTTGTTATTTTTGTTTGAGTGTTTCTTGTAAATAAATATCATGAACACTTTCCATGCTGCGCTTTGGTCCACTCTTCCTTCCGCGCCGACGAGTGTCGCATTTGTCAATGCTATCTTAGTGCCAGCCTCTGACTGTGGTGGTATGTAAATATCTCGGTAGGTAGTGTGCTCTGCAGCTTATCATGAGTAACTCTACCTCAGGTGAGCAATAGCTCGAGACTTCCTTAGATATCGTGCACTAGCTGTTGTTTATAAAAATACATAGATGGCCGCCCCTTTCCTTACCAGATGCCGCTGTTCTATCCTGCTGGTACATGGTATAACCAGCCAGCTGTATGTTGATATTGTCGTCATTCAGCCACGATTCCGTGAAGCATAAGATGCTACAGTTTTTAATGTCCCGTTGGTTGTTTAATCCTCCCAGTAACTCATCCATTTTATTGTCCAAAGATTGCATGTTTGCTAGCAGAATTGAGGGAAGTGGGGATTTATTCGATCACCTCCAACTTCTCAGAAAGCAGCCCGCCCTCCGGCCTCTCTTTCTCTGCCTCCTCTTCACGCAGATCACTGGGTTCGGGCCTGTTCCCAAGGGAGCCGTGTATCCTCCGCCTCGGGCTCATCAGAGTTGTGAAAGAAGAAAAAGGATTCTGCTAGTCCGTGGTGAGTAATCACAGTCCAGAGACGGTAGTGGCAACATTATGTACAAAAGGAGTAAACAAATAAGTTACAAACGCAGATAAACGATCAAAAAAACTGTTGGGGGTACGTAAAACGCCTTCCGCTCTGGCGCCACTCTAGGTTATTAAAGTATCCTGCTGTGTACTACTCTCTTTCCAACCCCCTTTCCTTCCATCGTCTTCCTTCTCTCTTCTGTATTCTATCTTTATTGGCATGGGAAACATGTGTTATAGCCAAAGCAAGTGAGGCAGATAGTAAACAAAACTGAAGTGAACAATAAAAATGAACAGTAAACATTACACTCATTATACAAAATAATAAAGATATTTCAAATGTCATATTATGTCTACATACAGTGTTGTAACGATGTCCAAATAGTGAAAGTACAAAAGGGAAAATAAATCAACGTAAATATAGGTTGTATTTACAATGATGTTAGTTTTTCACTGGTTGCCCTTTTCTTGTGGCAACAGGTCACAAATCTTGCTGCTGTGATGTCACACTGTGGTATTTCACCCAGTAGACATGGGAGTTTATCAAAATTGGATTTGTTTTTGAATTCTTTGTGGATCTGTGTAATCTGAGGGAAATATGTGTCTCTAATATGGTCATACATTTGGCAGGAGGTTAGGAAGTGCAGCTCAGTTTCCACCTCATTTTGTGGGTAGTGTACACATAGCCTGTCTTCTCCTGAGAGCCAGGCCTGCCTACGGCGGCCTTTCTCAATAGCAAGGCTATGCACACTGAGTCTGTACATAGTCAAAGCTTTCATTAAGTTTGGGTCAGTCACAGGACCAAATAGCATGCTAGTTTACTATGTTTTTTTGTTAATTCTTTCCAATGTGTCAAGTAATTATCTTTTCTTTTCTCATTAGGACAGCAACACTAATTGTGTTGCTGTCCTGGGGCTCTGTGGGGTCTGTTTGTGTTTGTGAACAGAGCCCTGGACCAGCTTGCTTAGGGGACTCTTCTCCATGTTAATCTCTCTGTAAGTGATGGCTTTGTTATGGAAGGTTTGTGAATCGCTTCCTATTAAGTGGTTGTAGAATTTAGCAGCTCTTTTCTGGATTTTGATAATTAGCAGGTATCGGCCTAATTATGCTCTGCATGCATAATTTGGTGTTTTACGTTGTACACGGAGGATATTTTTGCAGAATTCTGCATACAGTCTCAATTTGGTGTTTGTCCCACTTTGTGAATTCTTGGTTGGTGAGCGGGCCCCAGACCTCACAACCATAAAGGGCAATGGGTTCTATAACTGATTCAAGTATTTTTAGCCAGATCCTAATTGGTATGTTGAATTTTATGTTCCTTTTGATGGCATAGAATGCCCTTATTGCCTTGTCTCTCAGATCGTTCACAGCTTTGTGGAAGTTACCTGTGGTGCTGATGTTTAGGCCGAGGTATGTATAGTTTTTTGTGTGCTCTAGGGCAACAGTGTCTAGATGGAATTTGTATTTGTGGTCCTTGCGACTGGACCTTTTTTGGAACACCATTATTTTGGTCTTACTTAGATTTACTGTCAGGGCCCAGGTCTGACAGTCTGTGCATAAGATCTAGGTGCTGCTATAGGCCCTCCTTGGTTGGTGACAGAAGCACCAGATCATCAGCAAACAGTAAACATTTGACTTCAGATTCTACTCGGTTGAAGCCAGGTGCTGCAGACTTTTTTAGTGCCTGCACCAATTCGTTGATATATATATGTTGAAGAGGGTGGGGCTTAAGCTGCATCCCTGACTCACCCCACGGCCCTGTGGAAAGAAATCTGTGTTTTTTGCCAATTTTAACCGCACACTGTTTGTGTACATGGATTTTATAGTGTTGTATGTTTTCCTCCAACACCACTTTTCATCAATTTGTATAGCAGACCTTCATGCCAAATTGAGTC
>NC_088220.1:12576525-12594025 GCF_036934945.1 Oncorhynchus masou masou | reverse complement strand
CAACAGAGACTCATTATTATGAAAGAGACAACACAACAGAGACTCATTATTATGAAAGAGACAACACAACAGAGACTCATTATTATGAAAGAGACAACACAACAGAGACTCATTATTATGGAAGAGACAACACAACAGAGACTCATTATTATGAAAGAGACAACACAACAGAGACTCATTATTATGAAAGAGACAACACAACATAGACTCATTATTATGAAAGAGACAACACAACAGAGACTCATTATTATGAAAGAGACAACACAACAGAGACTCATTATTATGAAAGAGACAACACAACAGAGACTCATTATTATGAAAGAGACAACACAACATAGACTCATTATTATGAAGAGACAACACAACAGAGACTCATTATTATGAAAGAGACAACACAACAGAGACTCATTATTATGAAAGAGACAACACAACAGAGACTCATTATTATGAAAGAGACAACACAACAGAGACTCATTATTATGGAAAGAGACAACACAACAGAGACTCATTATTATGAAAGAGACAACACAACAGAGACTCATTATTATGGAAGAGACAACACAACAGAGACTCATTATTATGAAAGAGACAACACAACAGAGACTCATTATTATGAAAGAGACAACACAACAGAGACTCATTATTATGAAAGAGACAACACAACAGAGACTCATTATTATGAAAGAGACAACACAACAGAGACTCATTATTATGAAAGAGACAACACAACAGAGACTCATTATTATGAAAGAGACAACACAACAGAGACTCATTATTATGAAAGAGACAACACAACATAGACTCATTATTATGAAAGAGACAACACAACAGAGACTCATTATTATGAAAGAGACAACACAACAGAGACTCATTATTATGAAAGAGACAACACAACAGAGACTCATTATTATGAAAGAGACAACACAACAGAGACTCGTTATTTCCACTGGAACCATGAATCACTTTAGATCCATAGAATGTACAAACCGATAGAATGGGTTTGTTTGTTTGTCAACAGGAAGCTAGCCCTCAGTGAGAGTTATTGTTTGTTTGTCAACAGGAAGCTAGCCCTCAGTGAGAGTTATTGTTTGTTTGTCAACAGGAAGCTAGCCCTCAGTGAGAGTTATTGTTTGTTTGTCAACAGGAAGCTAGCCCTCAGTGAGAGTTATTGTTTGTTTGTCAACAGGAAGCTAGCCCTCAGTGAGAGTTATTGTTTGTTTGTCAACAGGAAGCTAGCCCTCAGTGAGAGTTATTGTTTGTTTGTCAACAGGAAGCAAGCCCTCAGTGAGAGTTATTGTTTGTTTGTAAACAGGAAGCTAGCCCTCAGTGAGAGTTATTGTTTGTTTGTCAACAGGAAGCTAGCCCTCAGTGAGAGTTATTGTTTGTTTGTCAACAGGAAGCTAGCCCTCAGTGAGAGTTATTGTTTGTTTGTCAACAGGAAGCTAGCCCTCAGTGAGAGTTATTGTTTGTTTGTCAACAGGAAGCTAGCCCTCAGTGAGAGTTATTGTTTGTTTGTAAACAGGAAGCTAGCCCTCAGTGAGAGTTATTGTTTGTTTGTCAACAGGAAGCTAGCCCTCAGTGAGAGTTATTGTTTGTTTGTCAACAGGAAGCAAGCCCTCAGTGAGAGTTATTGTTTGTTTGTAAACAGGAAGCTAGCCCTCAGTGAGAGTTATTGTTTGTTTGTCAACAGGAAGCTAGCCCTCAGTGAGAGTTATTGTTTGTTTGTCAACAGGAAGCTAGCCCTCAGTGAGAGTTATTGTTTGTTTGTCAACAGGAAGCTAGCCCTCAGTGAGAGTTATTGTTTGTTTGTAAACAGGAAGCTAGCCCTCAGTGAGAGTTATTGTTTGTCAACAGGAAGCTAGCCCTCAGTGAGAGTTATTGTTTGTTTGTAAACAGGAAGCAAGCCCTCAGTGAGAGTTATTGTTTGTAAACAGGAAGCTAGCCCTCAGTGAGAGTTATTGTGTGTCCCCGTTTCTCTTGTGTTTGTTTTCCTACATTACAGCATCACAACATTAGTGTGATGATGTGTGTTGGTATTATCCAGTGGTCAGTGACTTACAGCAGGAAGTCTGTCTGTAGGTTGGGAGCACAGAGAGAAGGTCAGAGGATGACGTGATGAAGGATCGACCTTTATGAGGAGAGGCAGAGAGAATGTGTGTGTGTCAGAGGAGAGAAGACCCACCAGTCTGTTTCTGTTTGAGACAGATGACTAGCTACACTCCCCGAGGTCCCCACGTTATTCTGCATCCTGACTGTGTGTCTCTGTGTGTACTGTATATATATGTGTCTGTGTGTGTCTCTGTCTGTCTGTCTGTTTTTGTGCATCTTTCTCCATGTGTGTCTACTCTACCCTTTGTTAAGCATCTTTATAAAGACACATGAGAGATAGCAGAAAGTAGCAGAAAGCTGAGTTTACCTTTAGAGACAGCAGAGTAAAACAGAATAAAACAGAATAAAACAGAGTAAAGCTGAATAGAGCAGAGTAAAACAGAATAAAACAGAGTAAAGCTGAATAGAGCAGAGTAAAACTGAATAGAGCAGAGTAAAACTGAATAGAGCAGAGTAAAACAGAATAAAGCTGAATAGAGCAGAGTAAAACTGAATAGAGCAGAGTAAAACTGAAAAGCAGAGTAAAACTGAATAAAACAGAGTAAAACAGAATAAAACAGAGTAAAGCTGAATAGAGCAGAGTAAAACTGAATAGAGCAGAGTAAAACTGAATAGAGCAGAGTAAAACAGAATAAAACAGAGTAAAGCTGAATAGAGCAGAGTAAAACTGAATAGAGCAGAGTAAAACTGAATAGAGCAGTAAAACAGAATAAAACAGAAAACTGAATGTAAAATGAATAGAGCAGAGTAAAACTGAATAGAGCAGAGTAAAACTGAGTAAAACAGCACATTATTGTGATTCGCTAGAGAGGTGACACACTGCAGCTAAAGGATGCACAGGCTCTGAATGTTGGGAGCAGCAGGGATGAAACACACACATTAGCTAGCGCTGCTGCTCAGCCTGCACGCTCTCTGTCTCTCTCTCCCTGGATTTGTTTCCAATGACAGCTAACTGCCAAAACCGCTCTGTGTGATATGTCAGACTTGCCTCAGCAACGATGCTATGAAGCCATCGAAAATGCACAGACATTTTGAAACAATGTATCCAAATGTCAAGGATAAACCAGACGATTTTCTTAAACAAAAAAGAGATGAACAACTAAACCAAAATGCTGCACAAAAGTTTCCCAGACAATGAGAGTTTACTGAAGGCTTCATACATACTCTCTCATAACATTTTCAAAGTGCCAGACTTCTATCACTATAAGGGCCTGTTGCAATAATGGCACCTGAGGGGATTGCTGACGTATTACAGGCTCCTAACCAAATGTGTATTTTGTTTGTTTTTTCACATAGTTTATAACTCATTTTGTACTTAATGTTGCTACTATCATCTCTTATGACCGAAAAGAGCTTCTGGATGTCAGAACAGCGATTACTCACCTCGAACTGGACAATGATTTTTTCTTTTATGAGTCCGACGCGAAGGATATACTGCTTTGTCAAGACAAGGCCCAAATCCCCATCATCAGTGTGAAGAAAAGATGGAGGAAAAGGGGGAGGAGGGTGAGGTGCCTTTTAAGAATTCTCCGGCAAGTAGGTAAACCACCACTACCCTCCATATTATTGGCCAAGGTGCAATCATTGGAAAACAAACTGGATGATCTACGATTAAGACGATCCTACCAATGGGACATTAAAAATGTAAAATCTTATGTATAACCGAGACGTGGCTGAACGACGACACGGATAATATAGAGCTGGCTGGCTTCTCAGTGCATCGGCAGGACTGAGCAGCTACATCTGGTAAGACGAGGGGTGGGGTGTGTGTCTATTTGTCAGTAACTGCTGGCTTCTCAGTGCATCAGGACAGGCTACATCTGGTAAGCAGCTACATCTGGTCGGCAGGAAGATCTGGTAAAACGAGGGGTGGGGTGTGTGTCTATTTGTCAGTAACTGCTGGCTTCTCAGTGCATCGGCAGGACTGAGCAGCTACATCTGGTAAAACGAGGGGTGGGGTGTGTGTCTATTTGTCATCTGGCTTCTCAGTAAGGACGAGCAGCTACATCTGGTAAGACGAGGGGGGTGTGTGTCTATTTGTCAGTAACTGCTGGTGCACGATATGTAATATTATAGAAGTCTCGAGGTATTGCTCGCCTGAGGTAGAATACCTCATGATAACTTGTAGACCACACTATCTACCTAGAGAGTTATCATCTATATTATTCCTAGCTGTCTATTTACCACCACAAACCGACACTGGCACTCAACGAGGTGTATAAGGCCATAAGAAAACAAGGAAATGCTCATCCAGAATCCATGCTCCTATTGGCCGGGGACTTTAATGCAGCCAAACTTAAATCTGTTTTACCTCATTTCTACCAGCATGTCCCATGTGCAACCAGATGGAAAAAAGACAAACAGAAGCATACAAAGCTCTCCCTCGCCCTTTATGCTCGCTTCGAAGGTAGCAACACTGAAGCATGCATGAGAGCACCAGCTGTTCCGTCAACTGTGTGATCACGCTCTCCGTAGCCGATGTAAGCAAGACCTTTAAACAGGTCAACATTCACAAAGCCGCCATGCCAGACGGATTACCAGGACGTGTAAAGCACGGACTGACTGGCAAGTGTCTTTTTTTTTTTTTCTTTCTTTTTTTTGTCTTTAAAAAAAAAAAAAAAACTTTTCTCCCCAATTTCATGGTGTCCAATTGTTTTTAGTAACTACTATCTTGTCTCAACGCTACAACTCCCATACGGGCTCGGGAGAGATGAAGGTCATACATCCTCCGATACACAACCCAACCAAGCCGCACTGCTTCTTAACACAGCGCGCATCCAACCCGGAAGCCAGCCGCACCAATGTGTCAGAGGAAACACCTGGCAACCTTGGTTGGAATGCACTGCGCCTGGCCCACCACAGGAGTCATTGGTGTGCGATGAGACAAGGATATCCCTACCGGCCAAGCCCTCCCTAACCCGGACGACGCTAGGCCAATTGTGCATCGCCCCACGGACCTCCCGGTCACGGCCGGTTACGACAGAGCCTGGCCGTGAACCCAGGGTCTCTGGTGCAAAGCTGGTGCTGCAGTACAGCGCCCTTAACCACTGCGCCACCCGGGATGCCTTCACTGACATTTTCAACCTGTCTCTGACCGAGTCTGTAATACCTACATGTTTCAAACAGACCACCATAGTCCCTGTGCCCAAGAAAGTGAAGGTAACCTGCCTAAATTATTACTGCCCCGTAGCGCTCACGTCTGTAGCCATCAAATGCTTTGAAAAGCTGGTCATGGCTCACATCAACACCATGATGCTGGAAACTCTAGACCCACTCCAATTCGCGTACCGCTCGAACAGATCCACAGATGACGCAATCTCAACCTCAATCGCACTCCACACTGCCCTTTCCCACCTGGACAAAAGGTACACCTATGTGAGAATGCTGTTCATTGACTACAGTTCAGTGTTCAACACCATAGTGCCCACAAAGCTCATCACTAAGCTAAGGACCCTGGGACTAAACACCTCCCTCTCCAACTGAATCCTGGACTTCATGACGGGTCACCACCAGGCAGTAAGGGTAGGCAACAACACATCTGCCACACTGATCCACAACACTGGGGCCCCTCATGGGTGTGTACTTAGTCCCCTCTTGTACTCCCTGTTCACCCACGACTGCGTGACCAAGCACGGCTCCAACACACATCATCAAGTTTGCTGACGACACAACAGTGGTAGGTCTGATCATCGGCAACGATGAGACAGCCTATAGGGAGGAGGTCAGAGACCTGGCAGTGTGGTGCCAGGACAACAACCTCTCCCTCAATGTGAGCAAGACAAAGTAGCTGATCATGGACAATAGGTAAAGGCCATGGACTATAGGTAAAGGCGGGCCGAACAGGCCCCCATTAACATCGACGGGGCTGAAGTGGAGCGAGTCGAGAGTTCCTAGGTGTCCACATCACCAACGAACTATCATGGTCCAAGCACACTACAGTTTTCCCCCTCAGGAGACCGAAAAGATTTGTCATTGCTCCCAGATACTCAAAAAGTTCTACAGCTACATTATCGAGAGCATCCTGACCAGTTGCATCACTGCCTGGTAATGCAACTGCTCGGTATCAGACCATAAGGCGCTACGGAGGGCAGTGCGTACAGCCCATTACATCACTGGGGCCAAGCGTCCTGACATCCAGGACCTACAGTGGTGGCAAAAACAAGTATGTGAATCCTTTGGAATTACCTGGACTTCTGCATAAATTGGTCAAACAATTTGATCTGATCTTCATCTAAGTCAGAGCAACAGACAAACACAGTCTGCTTAAACAAATAATACAAACAATTCTACGTGTTCATGTCTTTATTGAACACATTGTGTAAACATTCACAGTACAGGGTGGAAAAAGTATGTGAACCCCTGGATTTAATAACTAGTTGACCCTCCTTTGGCAGCAATAACCTCAAACAAACATTTTCTGTAGTTGTGGAACAGACCTGCACAATGGTCAGGAGGCATTTTGGACCATTCCTCTTTACAAAACTGTTTCAGTCCATCAATATTCTTGGGATGTCTGGTGTGAACTGCTCTCTTGGGGTCATGACACAGCATCTCAATCGGGTTGAGGTCAGGACTCTGGGCCACTCCAGAAGGCATATTTTCTTTTGTTGAAGCAATTCTGTTGATTTACTTCTGTGTTTTGGGTCATTGTCCTGTTGCATCATCCAACTTCTGTTGAGCTTCAATTGGCGGACAGATAGCTTTACATTCTCCTGCAGATGCCGTAGATGATAGCAAGCTGTCCAGGCCCTGAAGCAGCAAAGCATCTCCAAACCATGATGCCCCTCTCTACCGTACTTTACAGTTGGGATGAGGTTTTGATGTTGGTGTGCTGTACCTTTTTTTCTCCACACATAGTGTTGTTTCCTTCCAAACAACTCAACTTTAGTTTCATCTGTCCACAGAATATTTTGCCAGTAGCACTGTGGAACATCTAGATAATCTTTCGCGAACTTCAGTCGTTCAACAATGTTTTTATTGGACAGCAGTGGCTTCTTCCGTGATGTCCTCCCATGAACACATTCTTGTTTAGGGTTTTACGTATCGTAGACTTGTCAACAGAGATGTTAGCATGTTCCAGAGATTTCTGTAAGTCTTTAGCTGACACTCTAGGATTCTTCTTAACCTCATGGAGCATTCTGCGCTGTGCTCTTGCAGTCATCTTTACAAGACGGCCACTCCAGCAACCGTGCTGAACTTTCTCCATTCATAGACAATTTGTCTTACCTTGGACTGATGAACATCAAGGCTTTTAGAGATACTTTTGTAACCCTTTCCAGCTTTATGCAAGTCAACCATTCTTAATCTTGGGTCTTCTGAGATGCATTTTGTTCAAGGCATGGTTCACATCAGGCAATGCTTGTGAATAACAAACTCTAATTTTGTGAGTGTTTTTTATAGGGCAGGGCGGCTTTAACCAACATTTCCAATCTCGTCTCAATGATTGTACTCCAGGTTAGCTGGACCCCTGACTCCAATTAGGTTTTGGAGAAGTCATTAGCATAGGGGTTCACATACTTTATCCAACCTACACTGTGATTGTTTAAAACCAGTTATGCATTAGGGGGCGCTATTAAAATTTTTGGATGAAAAACATTCCCGTTTTAAACAAGATATTTTGTCATGAAAAGATGCTCAACTATGCATATAATTGACAGCTTTGGAAAGAAAACACTCTGACATTTCCAAAACTGCAAAGATATTGTCTGTGAGTGCCAGAGAACTGATGTTAAAGGCGAAACCCAGATAAAAATCCAACCAGGAAGTGCTGCATTTTTTGAAACCGCCTCATGCCAATGACTCCTTATATGGCTGTGAATGAGCTACGAATGAGCTTACGTTTTCCACGTATTCCCCAAGGTGTCTACAGCATTGTGACATATTTTTAGGCATTTCCATTGAAGAATGGCTGTAAGGGACCATATATAGCATGTGGTCACTGAGGTAGCCATTTTTCCAATCGCTTCTTATGAGAGACCAATTGCCTCGACGGATATTTTTTTATTTTTTTATTTCACCTTTATTTAACCAGGTAGGCAAGTTGAACCAGGTAGACAAGTTCTCATTTACAATTGCGACCTGGCCAAGATAAAGCAAAGCAGTTCGACACATAAAACGACACAGAGTTACACATGGAGCAAAACAAACATACAGTCAATAATACAGTATAAACAAGTCTATATACGATGTGAGCAAATGAGGTGAGATAAGGGAGGTAAAGGCAAAAAAAAAAGGCCATGGTGGCAAAGTAAATACAATATAGCAAGTAAAACACTGGAATGGTAGATTTGCAATGGAAGAATGTGCAAAGTAGAAATAAAAATAATGGGGTGCAAAGGAGCAAAATAAATAAATGAAATACAGTAGGGAAAGAGGTACTTATTTGGGCTAAAATATAGGTGGGCTATGTACAGGTGCAGTAATCTGTGAGGTGCTCTGACAGTTGGTGCTTAAAGCTAGTGAGGGAGATAAGTGTTTCCAGTTTCAGTGCTTTTTGTAGTTCGTTCCAGTCATTGGCAGCAGAGAACTGGAAGGAGAGGCGGCCAAAGAAAGAATTGGTTTTGGGGGTGACTAGAGAGATATACCTGCTGGAGCGTGTGCTACAGGTGGGAGATGCTATGGTGACCAGCGAGCTGAGATAAGGGGGGACTTTACCTAGCAGGGTCTTGTAGATGACATGGAGCCAGTGGGTTTGGCGACGAGTATGAAGCGAGGGCCAGCCAACGAGAGCGTACAGGTCGCAATGGTGGGTAGTATATGGGGCTTTGGTGACAAAACGGATTGCACTGTGATAGACTGCATCCAATTTGTTGAGTAGGGTATTGGAGGCTATTTTGTAAATGACATCGCCAAAGTCGAGGATTGGTAGGATGGTCAGTTTTACAAGGGTATGTTTGGCAGCATGAGTGAAGGATGCTTTGTTGCGAAATAGGAAGCCAATTCTAGATTTAACTTTGGATAGTAGATGTGATGTTGGACAGGCGGGTAGGAGCGGGTAGCGATCGGTTGAAGAGCATGCATTTAGTTTTACTTGTATTTAAGAGCAATTGGAGGCCACGGAAGGAGAGTTGTATGGCATTGAAGCTTGCCTGGAGGTTTATATTATCGAATATATATGTTAAAAACACCTTGAGGATGGATCCTAAACAACGTTTGCCGTGTTTCTGTTGATATTATGGAGCAAATTTTGAAAAAAGTTTGCCGTTATAGTTGTATCATTTTACGGTCGATTTCTCAGCCATGCATGATGAATAAACGGGAGCTATTTCGCCTACAAAAATAATATTTTTGGGAAAAAAGGAACATTTGCTATCTAACTGGGAGTCTCCCGAGTGAAAGCATCCAAAGTTCTTCAAAGGTAAATGATTTAATTTGGTTGCTTTTCTTATTTTCGTGAAAATGTTGTCTGCTGCCAGCAGAGCCTAGCATAGCATTATGCCATGATAAACTTACACAAATGCTTGTCTAGCGTTGGCTGTAACGCATATTTTGACAATCTGAGATGACAGTGTTGTTAACCTCTTTGAACTCTAGGGGCAGTATTTCATTTTTGGATAAAAAAACATTCCCGTTTTAAACAAGATATTTTGTCACGAAAAGATGCTCGACTATGCATATAATTATAATTGGAAAGAAAACACTCTGAAGTTTCCAAAACTGCAAAGATATTATCTGTGAGTGCCACAGAACTGATGCTACAGGCGAAACCAAGATGAAACTTCAAACAGGAAATGAGCAAAATTTTTGAAGCGCTGTTTTCCAATGTCTCCTTATATGGCTGTGAATGCGCAAGGAGAGAGCCCACAATTTCTGCCGTTTCCCCAAGGTGTCTGCAGAATTGTGACGTATTTGTAGGCATATCATTGGAAGATTGACCATAAGAGACCACATTTACCAGGTGTCCTCCCGGTGTCCTGCGTCGAAATTGGTGCGTAAAGCTCAGCTGCAAGTATTTTTCCATTTAATTCAGAGAAGAAAGCAGACTTCCACGAACGATATATCAATGAAGAGATATGTGAAAAACACCTTGAGGATTGATTCTAAACAACGTTTGCCATGTTTCAGTCGATATTATGGAGTTAATTTGGAAAAAAGTTTGGCGTTTTGGTGACTGAATTTTTTTTTTTTTTGGTAGCCAAAAGTGATGTACAAAACGGAGCATTTTTCTCCTACACAAAGAATCTTTCAGGAAAAACTGAACATTTGCTATCTAACTGAGAGTCTCCTCATTGAAAACATCCGAAGTTCTTCAAAGGTAAATGATTTTATTTGAATGCTTTTCTGGTTTTTGTGAAAATGTTGCCCGCTAAATGCTATGCTAAATGCTACGCTAGCTATCAATACTCTTACACAAATGCTTGTTTTGCTATGGTTGAAAAGCATATTTTGAAAATCTGAGATGACAGTGTTGTTAAGAAAAGGCTAAGCTTGAGAGATAGCATATTTATTTAATTTCATTTGTGATTTTCATAAATAGTTAACGTTACGTTATGCTAATGAGCTTGAGGCTATAACTGGATACAGGTTTTTTTCATAGCCAAACGTGAACAAAACGGAGCGATTTGTCCTACACAAATAATAGTTTTTGAAAAACTGAACATTTGCTATCTAACTGAGAGTCTCCTCATTGAAAACATCCGAAGTTCTTCAAAGGTAAATTATTTTATTTGAATGCTTTTCTTGTTTTTGTGAAAATGTTGCTGGCTGAATTCTAGGCTTATAGCTATGCTAGCTATCAATACTCTTACACAAATGCTTGTTTAGCTATGGTTGAAAAGCATATTTTGAAAATCTGAGATGACAATGTTGTTAACAAAAGTCTAAGCTTCAGAGCAAATATATTTATTTCATTTCATTCATTTGCGATTTTCATGAATAGTTAACGTTGCGTTATGCTAATGAGCTTGAGGCTATAAATAGGATCCCAGATCCGGGATTGCTCGACGCAAGAAGTTAACAAAAGGCTAAGCTTGTGTTTGAATATATTTATTTAATTTCATTTAATTTGCGATTTTCATGAATAGGAAAAGGAAAATAGGAAACGTTTCTAGGGGTATTTATGTCCGCTGCGTTATGCTAATGCATTTGAGGCTATGATTACGCTCCCGGATATGGGATAGCTTGTCGTAAGAGATGATGTATTCAGTATAGACAAGAAAAATACAATAATTTGTGCGTTATTAGTTTAAGCAGACTGTGATTGTCTATTGTTGTGACTTAGATGAAGATCAGATCTAATTTTATGACCAATTTAGGCAGAAATCCAGGTTTTTCCAAAGGGTTCACATACTTTTTCTTGACACTGTATATACTAGGTGGTGTCAGAAGAAGGCCCCAAAAATTGTCACTCAAGTCATAGAATGTTCTCTCTGCTACCACACGGGAAGCGATACCGGAGTGCCAAGTCTAGGACCAAAAGTGTCCTTAACAGCTTCTACCCCCAAGCCATAAGTCTGCTGAACAATTAATCAAATGGCCACCGGACTATTTACATTGAACCCCCGTCTGTTTTTACACTGCTGTTACCTGCTGTTTATTATCTATGCATAGTCACTTTACAAATGACCTTGATGAACCTGTACCCCTGCACAATGACTCTGTACCGGTACCCCCTGTATTTAACCTCGTTATTGTTATTTTATTGTTTTGTTTTTTTACTTTAGTTTATTATCGAAATATTTTCTTAACTTTATTTTTTGAACTGCGTTGTTGGTTAAGGGCTGGTAGAGTAAGTATTTCACAGTAAAGTCTACACCTGTTGTATTCAGTATTTCACAGTAAGGTCTAAACCTGTTGTATTCAGTATTTCACAGTAAGGTCTACACCTGTTGTATTCAGTATTTCACAGTAAGGTCTACACCTGTTGTATTCAGTATTTCACAGTAAGGTCTACACTTGTTGTATTCAGTATTTCACAGTAAGGTCTACACCTGTTGTATTCAGTATTTCACAGTAAGGTCTACACCTGTTGTATTCAGTATTTCACAGTAAGGTCTACACCTGTTGTATTCAGTATTTCACAGTAAGGTCTACACCTGTTGTATTCAGTATTTCACAGAAAGGTCTACACCTGTTGTATTCAGCATTTCACAGTAAGGTCTACACCTGTTGTATTCAGTATTTCACAGTAAAGTCTACACCTGTTGTATTCAGCATTTCACAGTAAGGTCTACACCTGTTGTATTCAGTATTTCACAGTAAGGTCTACACCTGTTGTATTCAGTATTTCACAGTAAGGTCTACACCTGTTGTATTCAGTATTTCACAGTAAGGTCTACACCTGTTGTATTCAGTATTTCACAGTAAGGTCTACACCTGTTGTATTCAGTATTTCACAGTAAAGTCTACACCTGTTGTATTCAGTATTTCACAGTAAGGTCTACACCTGTTGTATTCAGTATTTCACAGTAAGGTCTACACCGGTTGTATTCGGCGCATGCGACAAATACAACTTGATTTGATAGTTGAGAAGCTGGTCATGCCCTCAGTTGTGGATGCTTGCCCTCAGTTGTGGATGCTTGCCCTCAGTTGTGGATGCTTGCCCTCAGTTGTGGATGCTTGCCCTCAGTTGTGGATGCTTGCCCTCAGTCGTGGATGCTTGCCCTCAGTTGTGGATGCTTGCCCTCAGAAGTGGATGCTTGCCCTCAGTCGTGGATGCTTGCCCTCAGAAGTGGATGCTTGCCCTCAGTCGTGGATGCTTGCCCTCAGTCGTGGATGCTTGCCCTCAGAAGTGGATGCTTGCCCTCAGTCGTGGATGCTTGCCCTCAGTCGTGGATGCTTGCCCTCAGAAGTGGATGCTTGCCCTCAGTCGTGGATGCTTGCCCTCAGAAGTGGATGCTTGCCCTCAGTCGTGGATGCTTGCCCTCAGTCGTGGATGCTTGCCCTCAGAAGTGGATGCTTGCCCTCAGAAGTGGATGCTTGCCCTCAGAAGTGGATGCTTGCCCTCAGAAGTGGATGTTTGCCCTCAGAAGTGGAATGTTTGCCCTCAGTCGTGGAATGTGGATTGCCCTCAGAAGTGGATGCACTGCCCTCAGAAGTGGATGCACTGCCCTCAGTCGTGGATGCTTGCCCTCAGTCGTGGATGCTTGCCCTCAGTCGTGGATGCTTGCCCTCAGAAGTGGATGCTTGCCCTCAGTTGTGGATGCTTGCCCTCAGTTGTGGATGCTTGCCCTCAGTTGTGGATTCTTGCCCTCAGTTGTGGATGCTTGCCCTCAGTTGTGGATGCTTGCCCTCAGTTGTGGATGCTTGCCCTCAGTCGTGGATGCTTGCCCTCAGTCGTGGATGCTTGCCCTCAGTCGTGGATGCTTGCCCTCAGTCGTGGATGCTTGCCCTCAGAAGTGGATGCTTGCCCTCAGAAGTGGATGCTTGCCCTCAGAAGTGGATGCTTGCCCTCAGTCGTGGATGCTTGCCCTCAGTCGTGGATGCTTGCCCTCAGAAGTGGATGCTTGCCCTCAGAAGTGGATACTTGCCCTCAGAAGTGGATGCTTGCCCTCAGTCGTGGATGCTTGGCCTCAGAAGTGGATGCTTGGCCTCAGAAGTGGATGCTTGCCCTCAGTCGTGGATGCTTGCCCTCAGTCGTGGATGCTTGCCCTCAGTCGTGGATGCTTGCCCTCAGAAGTGGATGCTTGCCCTCAGTCGTGGATGCTTGCCCTCAGTCGTGGATGCTTGCCCTCAGTCGTGGATGCTTGCCCTCAGAAGTGGATGCTTGCCCTCAGAAGTGGATGCTTGCCCTCAGAAGTGGATGCTTGCCCTCAGTCGTGGATGCTTGCCCTCAGAAGTGGATGCTTGACCTCAGTCGTGGATGCTTGCCCTCAGTCGTGGATGCTTGCCCTCAGAAGTGGATGCTTGCCCTCAGTCGTGGATGCTTGCCCTCAGAAGTGGATGTTTGCCCTCAGTCGTGTATGCTTGCCCTCAGTCGTGGATGCTTGCCCTCAGTCATGGATGCTTGCCCTCAAAAGTGGATGCTTGCCCTCAGAAGTGGATGCACTGCCCTCAGAAGTGGATGCACTGCCCTCAGTCGTGGATGCTTGCCCTCAGTTGTGGATGCTTGCCCTCAGAAGTGGATGCTTGCCCTCAGTCGTGGATGCTTGCCCTCAGTCGTGGATGCTTGCCCTCAGTCGTGGATGCTTGCCCTCAGAAGTGGATGCTTGCCCTCAGTCGTGGATGCTTGCCTTCAGAAGTGGATGCTTGCCCTCAGTCGTGGATGCTTGCCCTCAGTCGTGGATGCTTGCCCTCAGTCGTGGATGCTTGCCCTCAGTCGTGGATGCTTGCCTTCAGAAGTGGATCCTTTCCCTCAGTCGTGGATGCTTGCCCTTAGTCGTGGATGCTTGCCCTCAGTCGTGGATGCTTGCCCTCAGTCGTGGATGCTTGCCCTCAGTCGTGGATGCTTGCCCTCAGTCGTGGATGCTTGCCCTCAGTCGTGGATGCTTGCCCTCAGTCGTGGATGCTTGCCCTCAGTCGTGGATGCTTGCCCTCAGTCGTGGATGCTTGCCCTCAGTCGTGGATGCTTGCCCTCAGTCGTGGATGCTTGCCCTCAGTCGTGGATGCTTTCCCTCAGAAGTGGATGCTTGCCAACAGGGTTTTAGGCTCAACTGCTGCTTCAAAGATCAGCATAATCCCAATTCCCAATGACAGTGTCACGCGTAGAATCCAGGATATGGCAGATGCTATCACAGGTTTTAGACAGAGCCCACGCTTCAAATTGGTTTACAATGCAATTAGATGAGATGACTGCCGTTGTAAATGCCTATCTTCTTGTTTATATTCGCTACATTGATGAATAAATATTTTTTTTTGCAAAGAGTTGCCTCAGAATACAACCGCAGGTGAAATATTCTGTGTTCTGAAGGAGTACAGAACAGGACGTGCATTAGTATGGGACCGTTATATCTGGTTCTGTACGGACGAGACTTCTGCTCAACCTATCCATGCTTGGAAGCGTGACCATGTGACCATTTCATAGCAAACTATAACATTTCCGCTTTCAAGAAAATGCTCGGCGTCTGGAGAGACCGAGTGGATAGAGGCATTTTCAATATGTTCCCCCTATTCTCAACTGGCTGAGTGGGTGATGTAGACTTGGATCCCATGCGTAAATTGATGGGGTCACGTCTGATTCCCCTCTCAATCTGATCCACGCCCAGGAAAACAGTGGACTGGGTAATATGTTCACCACCACTGAAAAGACACAGCTTGTCACTGGTTGTTGAGGAAAAACTATTGGAGCTGTCCTGTGATCAATGCCTGCTCGCTCGTTTTAATGAGATGTCAAACATTCAAACATTCTAGCTGTTCAACAGTGGAGAAAACCCACAACCCACAACTCAGATGGCACTGAAGACGTTCATCCCCTTTCATTCCACCTACTTCTGAGAGACCAACTTCTCGTCTCTTGCTGCAACAACATCTAAATATGGCAGCAGACCGTCTGCTGAAAACACCTTGAGTTTACCTCTCCACTTTCCCTTCGAGGTTTGACCTGTTTGTGTCCTAGAGACAGGCACACCCATCTGTCTCATTGTTTAGGTGAGTCAAACATCTTGTGATATTCTTTATGTTTTTTATGTATGTATTGAATGAATGAATTAAATATTGTTATTTGTTTATAAAGATTCAGTTGTTGTTATGTTGTTTTTGTTGACAGCACAGGTAATGTGATTGTGTATAATGACTAAACATTTTTTGTTTTGTTTTGTCATTTATAGACAGACAGACCTCCTGAAGACAGCCTATGACGAAAGCACAGAGAGACACAGCCCATGAAGAAAGCACACAGAGAGACACAGCCCATGAAGAAAGCACACAGAGAGACACAGCCCATGAAGAAAGCACACAGAGAGACACAGTCCATGAAGAAAACAGAGAGACACAGCCCATGAAGAAAGCACAGAGAGACACAGCCCATGAAGAAAGCACAGAGAGACACAGCCCATGAAGAAAGCACAGAGAGACACAGCCCATGAAGAAAACACAGAGAGACACAGCCCATGAAGAAAGCACAGAAAGACACAGCCCATGAAGAAAACACAGAAAGACACAGCCCATGAAGAAAACACAGAGAGACACAGCCCATGAAGAAAGCACAGAGAGACACAGCCCATGAAGAAAGCACAGAGAGACACAGCCCATGAAGATGGACAGAGAGAGACAGCCCATGAAGAAAGCACAGAGAGACACAGCACATGAAGATGGACAGACAGGCAGGCAGACAAACCAGGAAGGCAAGAAAATAAATACATAATTCATTAATTTATTGCAAAGTAAAAATAAATGTATTAAAATCTGTTTTTGTAAGGTCAAAGCAATTGTCAACAATTTACCACACACACTCTCTCTCACAGACACACACTCTCTCTCACACACACACTCTCTCACAGACACTCTCTCACACACACTTTCACACAGACACACTCTCACAGATACATGCTCACAGACACACTCTCTCACACACTCGCTCACATACACTCTCTCACAGACACTCTCTCACAGACACTCTTTCACAGATACACTCTCTCTCACACACTCTCTCACACACACTCTTTCACACACACTCTCTCACAGACACACTCTCTCACAGACACTCTCTCTCACACACTCTCAGACTCACTCTCTCACACACTCTCTCAGACAGTCTATCTCACATACACTCTCTCTCACAGACACACTCTCACAGACTCTCACACACACTCTCTCACAGACACACTCTCTCACACACACTCACAGACTCACTCTCTCACACAGGCACTCTCTCACACACACTCTCTCACACAGACACTCTCTCATAGACACTCTCTCACACACTCTCACAGACACACTCTCTCTCACACACTCTCACAGACACTCTCTCTCATACAGACACACTCTCACAAACACACTCTCTCTCTCTCTCACACACACACACACACACACACACACACACACACACACACACACACACACACACACACACACACACACACACACACACACACACAGACACTCTCTCACAGACACTCTCTCACACACACTCTCTCACACACACACTTTCACAGACACTCTCTCTCAAACACACACACTCTCACAGACAACTCTCACAGACACACTCTCTCAGACACACTCACAGACTCACTCTCTCATACAGGCACTCTCTCACACACACTCTCTCACACAGACACTCTGTGTAGCCTGTACTGTAGCCAGGTCATGAGAACTGCATTCAAAAGTTTGCTGTTTTAATAAATAAAGTGTTTCAAATGTCGTGGTATATATTTTTGTGTAGCAATGGCACATAGATAGTTTTATTTAGTTGAGACAATGCCTTTTCAAAAGTGAATAGGCCTACTCTCGCAAGTATTCCAATACCAATGTCATTTCGGGTATTTGAATATTGTGCCCATCCCTACTTTAGAGGGAT
>NC_088220.1:12564025-12574025 GCF_036934945.1 Oncorhynchus masou masou | reverse complement strand
TTGATTGCTTGACATAAAAAGGGGTCAAGGGGCTAAAGGCTGTTCTATTTCTAGATGTAGAGATTATTATTGTAGGACAAAGGTGGAAGGTGGAATGCTGATCATACACACACACACACACACACACACACACACACACACACACACACACACACACACACACACACACACACACATATATACACACACACACACATGTACACATATACACACACACACACATACACACATATACACACATATACACACACACACACACACATACATACACACACACACACACACACACACACATATACACACACACACATATACACACACACACACACAGACACATATATATACACACACACACACACACATGTTTGTATATGTGCGTGTGTGTGTGTGATCACGTACACATACACAGCGATTAGTACTTTTTGAGTTTGGTTCATTTTCGGTTAGATTCTGAGAAAATAATCCAGTTTTTTTGATTTTGGTTTCCAAAATCCACTGTCTGTGTCAGGTAGACATCAATAGAAAAATAGGAAATTACTATGAAATATTTTAGTTGTGTTTATTACGTAGTTTTATTTGATGACTTTGTAATTGTTAATTTCTTAAAGTCATGATCTCATCTCAGCTCAGGTAGGAGCATCCAGCCAGCTAGACAGCCATCTAATGGTACCCCATACTGTACTGTCTGTAGTCATCCTATTTAGCTAGGCTAGCCTGTCTAACTATGCTGCAGAGCTGTCTGTAGTCATCCTATTTAGCCAGGCTAGCCTGTCTAACTATGCTGCAGAGCTGTCTGTAGTCATCCTATTTAGCTAGGCTAGCCTGTCTAACTATGCTGCAGAGCTGTCTGACAAAATCATTTGATTAGTTCTTCAAAGTAGATAAGGTATACTTTCACAAACTGTCTTTGTCCCTCTCGTTGTTGTGTACATTCCTCTCTAATGTATCTAACCCAATGTAGGAGGGTGTGTATGCTGTCTGTGTGTATCTAACCCAACGTATGCTGTCTGTGTGTACAGTATCCAACCTAACCTAGCAGGTGTAAACGTGTACCCGTTTCTGTCCGTGCTGGAAAGAACAGGCACAATGAATGGACTATGGTCATTGTAGTTTATTACCACAAGTTCTTGATTTTTTATATTTTAAATTGAACCTTTATTTAACTAGGCAAGTCAGCTAAGAACAAATTCTTATTTACAATGATGGCCTACCCACGGCCAGACGCTGGGCCAATTGTGCGCTGCCCTGTGGGACTCCCAATCACTGCCGGTTGTGATACAGCCTGGAATTGAACCAGGGTCTGTAGGGAGGCCTCAAGCACTGAGATGCAGTGCCTTAGACCGCTGTGCCACTCGGGAGCCCCTAAAGAAATTATCTCTGGATTGATTTTGGTAGTGGTGTAAAGTACTTTAGTAAAAATACTTTAAAGTACTACTTTTGTAGTTATTTGGGGTTTCTGTACTTTACTTAACTATTTATATTTTTTACTACTTTTACTTTTACTTCACTACATTCCTAAAGAAAATAATGCACTTTTTACTCCATACATTTTCCCTGACTCCCAAAAGTACTCGTTACATTTTGAATGCTTGGCAGAACAGGACAATGGTCTAATTCACGCACTTAAAGAGAAAATCCCTAGTCATCCCTACTACATCTGATCCGCCTGAATCACTGAACACGAATGCTTTGTTTGTAAATTATGTGTTGGAGTGTTGGAGTGTGCCCCTGGCTCTACGTACATTTCAAAAAACAAGAAAATTGTGCCGTCTGGTTTGCTTAATATAAGGAATTATACTTTTAATACAATTTTAGCAATTACATTTACTTTTTATACTTAAGTATATTTAAAACTAAATACTTTTAGAATTTTACTCAAATTGTATTTTACTGGGTGACTTTCACTTTTATTTGAGTCATTGTCTATTAAGGTATTTTTCCTTTTACTCAAGTATGACAGTTGGGTACTTTTTCCACCACTGCATTTTGGTTAATCTCTTAGCACAATCACACACACACACGCACACACACATGCACATGCACATGCACACATACACTCACGCACAAGCACGCGCACACACACAGGGGGAGTATTCAGCTGTATTTCATCTCCTCATACAGTAATCACCATTATTTAGGCCAGGCTGATTTGAAGAGGGTCAAAGTGCAGAAAGAGAGAGAATTTAATTGTAAAAAAAACTATTGGGTCTGGGAACAATCACTTTGGCACTAATTTCAAAACCTTGTGGTCATTTTTCAAAACTCTAGACACAAAACTCAAAACGGTCATCACTTGAAACACAGGCTGTCCAATGTTCAAAACATTGCATTGTGCATTCATATCTTTAAAGAAACCTTGTACTGGCAGAGTCATTGTTTCAAATAAATAATTTATCATGAAATACCATAGGAATATTCATTTAGATCACCCACACACAAGATACCAATAGTTTCACTGTGTAGTTGTTCGTATAATCATTAAATATTGTAGTACAAAATATGTACTACAAAATATGTGATACATCCACACAAAATAAGAATTGGTTCTTAACTGACTTGCCTAGTTAAATAAAGGTAAAATAAAAAATAAAATATCCTTCCAGACTCACATTAAGCATCTCCAATCCAAAATTAAATCTAGAATTGGCTTCCTATATCGCAACAAAGCATCCTTCTCTCATGCTGCCAAACATACCCTCGTAAAACTGACCATCCTACCGATCCTCGACTTCGGTGATGTCATCTATAAATTAGCCTCCAACACTCTACTCAACAAACTGGATGCAGTTTATCACAGTGCCATCCGTTTTGTCACCAAAGCCCCATACACTACCCACCATTGCGACCTGTACGCTCTCGTTGGTTGGCCCTCGCTTCATACTCGTTGCCAAACCCACTGGCTACAGGTTATCTACAAGTCTCTGCTAGGTAAAGCCCCGCCTTATCTCAGCTCACTGGTCACCATAGCAGCACCCAATCGTAGCATGCGCTCCAGCAGGTATATCTCACTGGTCATCCCCAAAGCCAATTCCTCCTTTGATCGTCTTTCCTTCCAGTTCTCTGCTGCCAATGACTGGAATGAACTGCAAAAATCTCTGAAGCTGGAGACTCATATTTCCCTCACTAGCTTTAAGCACCAGCTGTCAGAACAGCTCACAGATCACTGCACCTGTACATAGCCCATCTGTAAATAGCCTATCTACCTACCTCATCCCCATACTGTATTTATTTATTTATCTTGCTCCTTTGCACCCCAGTATATCTACTTGCACATTCATCTTCTGCACATCTACCACTCCAATGTTTAACTGCTATATTGTAATTACTTCACCACCATGGCCTATTTATTGCCTTAACTCCCTTATCTTACCTCATTTGCACTCACTGTACATAGACTTTTTGTTTTCTTTTGTTCTACTGTATTATTGACTGTATGTTTTGTTTATTCCATGTGTAACTGTGTGTTGTTGTATGTGTTGAATTGCTTTGCTTTATCTTGGCCAGGTTGCAGTTGCAAACGAGAACTGGTTCTCAACTAGCCTACCTGGTTAAATAAAGGTGATTTTATTTTTTATTTTTTACGTTTCATTATGCAAATACACATAAATACATCACCGTAAAATGACTAGTAGAGAGAATACTACAGACACAGTGGAATCATTGAACAAAATATGAAATTTATTGATGAAATACAATAAAATCACAACATAGGTTTCTTTGAATCAAAGCAGAAATAATTAGCTACAAAAAAGAAAAAACTGTTAAAAGTCAACTGCATTGTTCCTCACCTGGCTTACTGTAAAACATCACTGCAGTGTTCCTCACCTGGCTTACTGTAAAACATCACTGCAGTGTTCCTCACCTGGCTTACTGTAAAACACCACTGCAGTGTTCCTCACCTGGCTGACTGTAAAACATCACTACAGTGTTCCTCACCTGGCTTACTGTAAAACATCACTGCAGTGTTCCTCACCTGGCTTACTGTAAAAAGAAAAACAAAAGATTGATTACCGTACTTCTATATTTCCATCAATGCTGTCTTGTGGATTTGGCCACAGGTTCTCATCCACATCACAATGGATGTTTTCATTAGCCAAACATCTTGGAAAGAATCTTCGGGCATGGGGAATACAGGCCTAACACTAGTCTGCCGTGATGTCATTGCATGCCTCATCCATGGCCTGGTGTAGTGTGGCTTGTTCGTGAGGGCGCCTATCATATACCTTCCACCTCCATGTGGAGAAAAATTCAAAACCTTGTGGTCGTTTTTCAAAACTCTCGACACAAATTTCAAAACGGTCATCACTTGTAACACAGGCTGTCCAATGTTCAAAACATTGCATTGTGCATTCATATCTTTAAAGAAACCTTGCACTGGCAGAGTCATTGGGTCATATAACAAATGTATCATGAAATACTATAGGAACATTAATTTAGATCACCCACACACAAGATACCAATAGTTTCACTATGTAGTTGTTCGTACAATCATTAAATATTATAGTACAAAATATGCGATACTTATTTTATTTATTTTATTTCACCTTTATTTAACCAGGTAAGCTAGTTGAGGACAAGTTCTCATTGTCACGCCCTGACCTTAGAGAGCCTGTTTATTTCTCTATTTGGGTAGGTCAGGGTGTGATTTGGGTGGGCATTCTAGTTTATTTCTTTGTTGGCCGGGTATGGTTCCCAATCAGAGTCTATCGTTGTCTCTGATTGGGGATCATACTCAGGCAGCCTGTTTTCCACCTTTAGTTTGTGGGATCTTGTTTTTGCATAGTAGCTGTATAGCCCTGCAAAACGTTATGTTCGGTGATCTTTTGAAGATGAACACTTTCCACTCTGCGCTTTGGTCTCATTCCGACGACGGGCGTAACACGCATTTACAACTGACCTGGCCAAGATAAAGCAAAGCAGTGTGACACAAACCACACGGAGTTACACATGGAATAAACAAGTGTACAGTCAATAACACAATAGTTAAAAAGAAAGTCTATATACAGTGTGTGCAAATGGCGTGAGGAGGTAAGGCAATAAATAGGCCATAGTAGTGAAGTAATTACAATTTAGCATATTAACACTGGAGTGATAGATGGGCAGATGATGATGTGCAAGTAGGTACTACTATTATGGTACTACACATAAATACATCACTGTAAAATGACTAGTAGAGAGAATACTACAGACAGTGGAATCATTGAACAAAATCTGAAATGTATTGATGAAACAATAAAATCACAACATAGTGTAGGAATCTTTGAATCAAAGCAAAAGTAATTAGCTGCAAAAAACAAACAAAAAACTACAGTAAAACGTCAACGGCAGTGTTCCTCACCTGGCTTACTGTAAAACATTACTGCAGTGTTCCTCACCTGGCTTACTGTAAAACATTACTGCAGTGTTCCTCACCTGGCTTACTGTAAAACATCACTGCAGTGTTCCTCACCTGTCTTACTGTAAAAAACAAATCACAGGATTGGTTACTGTACTTCTATATTTCCATCAAACATCTTGGGAAGAATCTTCAGGGCATGGCGGATCCAAGCCTGACACTGGTCTGCCGTGATGTCATTGCATGCCTCATCCATGGCCTGGAGAAGGGTGGCTTGTTCGTGAGGGTGCCTATCATACCTTCCACCTCCATGTGGAGAAAAATTCTTCAGTCAGGTTAAGGAAAGAAGAGTATGGGGGTAAGTACAGGGTGGTAAATTGTGGTTGGGCCTGAAACCAGGCTTGCACCTTTTGAGCATGGTGGAACCTGACATTATCCCACACAATGACATAGGTCACGACATCAGCTCAACAGACCTGATTTATCTCATCAAGGAAGATTACAAGGAGAGCTGCATTATATGATCCATTACGAGGTCTGCGTCCAACCACACCATCTTCTGTTATAACCGCACACAGGGTGATGTTGGCCCCACGTTGTCCAGGTACTTGGATGGCTGCCCGCTGGCCAATGAACTTCCGACCTCTCCTCCTTGTCTTGGCCAGGTTGAAACCTGCCTCATCCAAAAAGAGGTATTTGTGATGGTTTTCGTCAGCATCCACCTCCATCACCCTCTAAAAATATGTTTTGGAAAGAGAATTACTGATAACGATGTCGAATTTTGAGGGGATTCTTCACAAAGGCATCTTGAAACTGAACATACCTGAACATACCTGAACATACCTGAACATACCTGAACATACTCAGTCCTCAGTTGCTTCACTCTGTCTGCATTTCTTTCAAAAGGCACACGGTATAGCTAGCATGTCGCTTATGGCCAACATCCCCACAGTCAAAACACTGTTGACTATCCATACTAGCATAAGCTATACAGTCTGTTGTCATACTTGACTTTAAACGATAAATCCAAGGTCTGCTCCGGTGAGTCCGAAAACAGAAACAGTTGTCGCGGAAACAACATAACCTGTTTCAGAGCCGGGTGTTTGAAACGACATAACCTTAATTTAACTTGCAATCTTCCCAAACCGCAATAACTCGCGCTCCATTAGCTCGTTGGGAATAAATGGTGGTACATTCAAAATGGTAACCTTTGTTGATGGATAAAAAGCAGCGCAACTTGAATGATCATGTCATCATACTTTCAAAATCTTAGCTAGCAAGCTAGACAAAGCTAGCAAGCTAGACAAAGCAATCACTAGCCTGTTATTTGGTGGAGTGGGTGTGTGGTCCAAGTATGGGTTTAAGGGTCTCTTTTCTAAGCTTAAAAGGATAAACATTCACATGCCATGGGTCAGAAAAAAGTTGAATACATTGGCCATGCTGTCAATCCAGCATGACTTCTGCCACGTTCAAAACAACTGGAAACTAGGAAAAAACTAGCTCTGAATGGGAAATATACAGTGGGGCAAAAAAGTATTTAGTCAGCCACCAATTGTGCAAGTTCTCCCACTTAAAGAGATGAGAGAGGCCTGTAATTTTCATCATAGGTACACTTCAACTATGACAGATAAAATGAGAAAACAATATCCAGAATATCACATTGTAGGATTTTTAATGAATTTATTTGCAAATTACACGCATTGCCTGATGAACAAAAGAGATCTCAGAAGAATTGTTTACTTGCATAAAGCTGTAAGGTTTGGTGGAGGGAGCATCATGGTTTGGGGCTGTTTTGCTGCTTCCTGGGCCTGGACAGCTTGCTATCATCTACGGAAAAATGAATTCCCAAGTTTATCAAGACATTTTGCAGGAGAATGTAAGGCTATCTGTCCGCCAATTGAAGCTCAACAGAAGTTGGGGGATGCAACAGGAAAACTACCCAAAACGCAGAGGTAAATTAACAACAGAATGGCTTCAACAGAGGAAAATACACCTTTTGGAGTGGCCCAGTCAGAGTCCTGACCTCAACCCGATTGAGATGCTGTTACATGACCTCAGGAGAGCAGTTCATACCAGACATCCCAAGAATATTGCTGAACTGAAACAGTATTGTCAAGAGGAATGGTCCACAATTCCTCCTGACCGCTGTGCAGGTCTGATCCGCAACTATAGAAAACGTTTGGTTGAGGTTATTGCGGCCAAAGGAGGGTCAACCAGTTATTAATACAAGGGTTCACATACTTTTCCCACCGGGCACTGTGAATGTTTACACAGTGTGTTCAATAAAATCATGAAAAAGTATACTTGTTTGTGTTTTATTAGTTTAAGCAGACTGTGTTTGTCTACTGTTGTGAGTTAGATGAAGATCAGATCAAATTGTATGACCAATGTGTGTAGAAGTCCATTCCAAAGGGTTCACATACTGTTTCTTGTTATATTGACTACGTCTGTCCTCGCTCGCTCATTAATGACTTAATCGAAATTACGGATTGCCTCTTATGCGCTCGTCGTCCCCTTATGCCATAGTTTGTACATCTCAATTGTCAGTAGAAACTACATTTGTTTAAGCAAGTCAGACATATCAGCTGTTTTTTGAAAAGGCAGTAAATGAGGCTGAATAAACGGTTTTGCTGCCAGACAAGACTCTGCTGATAGCCAGGTGTAGCAGTGGTAAGGTTTTGGGACTCTGCTGATAGCCAGGTGTAGCAGTGGTAAGGTGTTGGGACTCTGCTGATAGACAGGTGTAGCAGTGGTAAGGTGTTGGGACTCTGCTGATAGCCAGGTGTAGCAGTGGTAAGGTGTTGGGACTCTGCTGATAGCCAGGTGTAGCAGTGGTAAGGTGTTGGGACTCTGCTGATAGACAGGTGTAGCAGTGGTAAGGTGTTGGGACTCTGCTGATAGACAGGTGTAGCACTAGTAAGGTGTTGGGAGCAGTGGTAAGGTTCTGCTGATAGCCAGGTGTAGCAGTGGTAAGGTGTTGGGACTCTGCTGATAGCCAGGTGTAGCAGGTGTTGGGTAAGGTAAGGTGTTGGGACTCTGCTGATAGCCAGGTGTAGCAGTGGTAAGGTGTTGGGACTCTGCTGATAGCCAGGTGTAGCAGTGGTAAGGTGTTGGGACTCTGCTGATAGCCAGGTGTAGCAGTGGTAAGGTGTTGGGACTCTGCTGATAGCCAGGTGTAGCAGTGGTAAGGTGTTGGGACTCTGCTGATAGCCAGGTGTAGCAGTGGTAAGGTGTTGGGACTCTGCTGATAGACAGGTGTAGCAGTGGTAAGGTGTTGGGACTCTGCTGATAGCCAGGTGTAGCAGTGGTAAGGTGTTGGGACTCTGCTGATAAACAGGTGTAGCAGTGGTAAGGTGTTGGGACTCTGCTGATAGCCAGGTGTAGCAGTGGTAAGGTGTTGGGACTCTGCTGATAGACAGGTGTAGTAGTGGTAAGGTGTTGGGACTCTGCTGGGACTCAATTGGGACTCAATTCATGTATTGTTTAGTATTGTGTTGCGTAGTGGCTTTGCCGGCATGCATCTCCATTTTTTGGGGTGGGGGGGGGGGGTGGGGGAGGTTTGCCCCACCAACATTTACATGCTAAAATCACCTCTGGTTTATACACATTTTGCAATGCAGCTGACAGAAAATGTTGCTGTTTTAAAACAAGTTTCCTGAAATTCTATGCATTATGTCATGGCTAATATTGTGTCCTTTACTCAAACATAATAACAAAATCAATACTGCTAAATGTTCAATTCTCCCTGACTGTCTATAGCTTTTATTTTGGTGATTTTTAGTTCTCAAAGATTATATTATAAAAAAATATGTAGGTTCATTATCTTTGCTAAATACTTTCTACCCTGTGGGTATTTAGCTCCATCTGATTTAGTAATTACAATTATTTAGGTCATGGGATTAGATAAAGGTCAAAGTGCAGACAGACACTTCTGAGAATTAATCCCAGTCTGCCAGCTACCACTGTGTGCACAGTGTGTGTGTACAGTGTGTGTGTGTGTGTGTGTGTACAGTGTGTGTGTACAATGTGTGTGTGTACAGTGTGTGTGTGTCAGGGGTTTATCTCCATCATCAACAGTATAAACCCAAACCAAACAACCATGTCTGTGCTCATTGAAGGGTGCAGTATATTCTGCTAAATGTGCTAGCCTGTTTCTCTGTTTCTCTGTCGAATAAGTGCAGCTGGGTCTCACTAACACAAACAAAACAGGCATATCTCTCTATTCCAACTCTGTTTGGTTGGCCTCAATACAGAAGATGACTGTCGGTTCCTTCTACTAGTAACTTAATGACAGAAGATATAGATGTTGGGGAAGGTGGTGTAATGGAGGTAGTGGAGCCTATACTGTCATCTGTCTGTCTGTCTGTCTGTCTGTCTGTCTGTCTGTCTGTCTGTCTGTCTGTCTGTCTGTCTGTCTGTCTGTCTTTCTCTGTCTCTCTCTCTGTGTATCTCTCTGTCTCTCACTCTGTGTCTCTCTCGCGAGACCGAAACATGACCGAATACAAACAGTGTAGCTATTCCCTCCGCAAGGCTATCAAACAAGCTAAGGGTCAGTATAGAGACAAAGTAGAGTCAACGGCTCAGACACAAGAGGTATGTGGCAGGGTCTACAGTCAATCACGGATTACAAAAAGAAAACCAGCCCCGTCGCGGACCAGGATGTCT